>NC_044030.1:2961273-2968773 GCF_900496995.4 Aquila chrysaetos chrysaetos | reverse complement strand
AGATTGATTTCCAATACCCAGCATGTATGTTAACCTGGAGAACCATGCTGGAAGATGCTTAGCTAATAACGCTGAAGATGGTAATTTTCTTCAACTTACTATGGCTGTTTAAATGTTGAGTTCATGCTTTTGCATTGTGTCATTTTAAATCCTGTTGTATCCCTTGGGGCAGTCAGTGTGGCTGGAATAAAGAGTTCACCTTTCTTTCTCAGAGGAGCACAAGGAACATATAGAGCCCTTTATGTAGAAGCATATAGCTGTAAAAGTTTTTAAATAACCAAGACCTCCACATGCATAGCAGGAGTAAGGTACTTTTCTCTGTTCAACTGTTAAGGAAAGTTTCTGCTGAATATTCAAGATACGGAGAATTTGCCTCTGGCAGTAAAAAACGGCTGAGTGAAAATACAGGAAAAGCAGGTGCTATACAAAGTGTATGATACTTTATCTCTAGATGCATCTGGGGTTTGTATGTTGATATTTGCATGCATTTCTCTTGCCACATGCCACTTTTTCTGTTTTATCTGTCTAACAGTACACAGAGAATTTGGCCTAATGTATTACAGGTTTTTGTGGGTGGTGTTTTTAGCTTTATTTAAAAGTTGCTGCAGTGGAACTGGCATGATTTGCAGGGTGAAGTAAGGAATTAAAAGAACATAAGTGCTGACTGACAAAAATGGGTATTTAGAAGTGTTGCAACAACTTTCGCTCAAGGCTAATTCACAGAGTGCATTTCTTCTGTTGTAATAACTATTTCAGTTATTTAGTTATGCTTTAGTAAGCATATTTTAACAGATTTTAATATGGGGAGGGGAGAACTGACATTTACAAGTTTCTATTGATATACTGAATATTTAATCTTCCAGATGTACTCCAGTCATAATAACTTACTTTAACAGAACTCGTTTTCAGAAATCCCAGTAATTGCATGAAGCTTGAACATCCTCAAATGATACAGTAACAAGTCTTAGCTGAAAATTCCCCTCAAATTTTTACAAGGGATATTCTGGAATATGCCCCAGAAATTATGATAGTGACTGTGGTGCTGTTTGACCTGTTGCCTGGTGTTTGATTATATAGCTAATGACGCTAAAAAAATAACATAAAATCTTTATTTTTCTAATACCACACCTGTGTTGTATGGTGGGGTGATTTTGGACAAGTTTGTGGAGGTGGAGAAGTGGGACAGCCTTGACCTACCAGCTACACACAAAACAGGTGTAAATTAGATAAATAATGTGACCTAGGCATTGCTATTAGTCTAGTCTAGGAAACCTGGCCTTTCTGGTAATTCTTTCTGTTCATAATAATCTTAGATGTCACTTTGAGTTGCATAAACCATATGTGGATTGGACAGAATTGCACTGTTTTTTTCCCAACACCTACATACCATGGATCTGTTACCTGGATGAACAGGAATTGCTGCACTATTAGAAAATTCTCCTTAATTTGAGTTTTCTCCTCCATCTTACTGACCTTACTGCACTTCAACTTTTCTTGCTTAAAGTGTTTCTTTTGCAGTTCATGATCAAGCCTTTAATTTTTATTTTATATTTGATAATAACTGCTTCTCTACAGAGGCACCATACGTTCATACAAAAAAAGATGTTTCACTGAAAACACTGGAGGAATCCATGATTTTCAGAAAGACTATTAACAATTAGTTAGGGATTAAATGCTGAAAATCTGTCAAGCTACCGCTAATCAGTTAAACCTCACATGCCATCAGCTCACAGGTCAGAACTTTTCATAACTCACGCTGCAGCCAATCTGCCCTTATAGACGAATCTTGCTTCCTTGTGCACACATGACATAAAATGTTGTTATTGCTGGTTTTGAGTTAGAATAGTAAGGATTTTTACTGAGGTGATTTTTAGCCTTTTTTTTTTTTTTCCTTATAGTTATATTAGTGATTTTCTAGCCAGCAATAACTAGGAAATGTGAAACAATTAGTGTACAGTGATTTTAGGACTCTGGGAGAATTTTATATGAATAATCAGTCAAATATTTAAATCTGATGGTTCTACCGCTGTGTTCTTTTTTTATGTTTAATAGTGTTTATTGGTGCATATGTTTATACAAACCTGCTTTTGGGGTACATCTATGTGAACATGCATATAAACTGAAATCAAATTTCTATCCATGTTCTACCAGACCTTTGCACATTTGTTAGGTCAAACAACAAAAAAACTGCTATGTGATGTCTGACCAATTACTGTATTGTTTGAATGTCAAATATGAAAGCTTAATACTTACAACAAACTAATATTAAGAGATTATAACAGTTTTGAGAGAGGTAGTCAAATATCTAAATTGTTCAAATATAGCATGAACTTATCATGGGTGTATGCAAAGATAACAGGAGTTAGAATTAGTTTCTTGAAATAATTACAGGGAATTATTTCATTTGTTGTAGTGTGTGTGAGACCTCATAGGACAATGAAAGTGTTGATGATCACCTCTTTTACCGTTGATAACTTCCTAAACTCCTGCCTGGTTCACCACAAAGAGATGTGACAGCGTTATACAGTAAGACTTAAATCCTCTTCCTAATGAGTGACTTTCTTGTGGATGAAAGAAGAATGGAGCCTGCAACAACAAGAGGTTTTATTATTTCTGGTATTTTTTTTTCCCCCACAGTTAAAGGCTGATGGCCACATAGCCAAGAGGAATCAGCTGAAATGTGGAATTGTTACTTGGCCTCTGTCACTGTCTTTTATTAGGCATTATATGAAAGCTAGCCTAGATGAAGTGCTTTTTCCTTTTATGAGAATTAATAAAACTGGGCTGGGCTTACTGAAATTAGTTTCATAAAGGTCAGATAGATATTCCAAAATATCTATCCTGATTTGTGCAGAAGGTGTTGACCATTTTCTTGTAAGAAAACAGTGCAAATATCCAGATGCTGTATTTAAAAACATTTAATATCAAATTAATAAATTACATATTATATATCTTCAGAAGAAAATCCTGAAAAGCAACAATAATACTGGCAGCGGTATTTCATTATAATATTGATAGCATTTATTACTCCGTACTACTCAGCATTGTTTTATTTAAAATCTGTGCATTAAATGTGGCAGTGGGAATTATGTATTAATAGGTCAGTTTATGTGAGGGGATTCTTAAATTATCCTATTTTTTCTTTTCAGTCCTGAAATTTTGTCATAGGTCTTAGTAATTTCTTTTTATTTTGGAAATGCTTTAAAGTGTATCTTTTTGTATATATTCATATATATATATATATACACACACATATTTGATTTTAAAATCAATGAGTGTCATTGAGTCCACTTTTACTTGAGGACTAATTATACACTGACTGTGTATTTGCAGTTAATAAGCTTAGATACTAGGGGAAAAATCAGTGAAAAAGATTACACCACAGATAATTAATAAAAATCAATTAGTTTGTTAATGAGTACTCTGCCATTACCCAAGGTGGCAGAAACCAGCTGGGGAAAAAAGCAGCATCCCTGAATAGGACATTTTAGATGCATGAGTTCTGCTGAGAATTTCAAAGGAAATAACTATAAGAGGCAGCACTACTTGGGTTAAAACCGGCTAAATTTCCTCTTGAGATTGCAGCTCCTCTAGCTAATAAATCTAGTAAAAAAGTGATTCACCTTTAGTGTATGCTATAAACCATTTTCTGATGCCTTAAGTACATTGCTCACTGCCCTGTATTAAAAACAAAACCCATAGTTGTAAATGTCAATGACTAGGATTGTTAGAGCTCTTGCATCTCCTCACTTTAGTATAAAAGCTGGAAACACCCATTACCTCTTAGATGACTTTAGGATAACATTTTGCATTCAGATATATAAATGGCATAAAGTCAAACATGATCTGACAGAGAAATGCAAAATGCCTTCAAATAGACCTTGGACTAAAATGGAAAAGTTCAATGGCAATGCTTATCCATTTGTAAGTATACTTTTGTAACACAAAATATACAACATGTTTCCATCACCTTTTTTTAATTTTCTCTATTCATTGTTAAGCTGCAGTTAATTTAATCAAAGTCTATGCAGAACTGAAAAAAAAATTATAGTCTATACACATGTTGTCAGCCATATAATTTATTTTTGGTACCTTGGGTGGATATATCTGGAAAGAAATAGATATTTCCATGGCAAGAGGGAGGAAGGAGCTTGGATTTGGAATCATTGTATATAATTCAAATTTTATTATTCTTGTCAGGAAGCAATGGAAAATACATGTAGAAAGTTGAAGTACTAATGCCACTAAAAGTCCAACTCTCTGTATTGGTCAAGACAGATGTACACCACAGCAAGAGCATTCCTGTTTTTTTAAATACTGCAGATGGTTATAAACCATTGCTTCAAGGAATATTTTCTGTGTCAGAGGAGAATTTCTATTGTTATGTACAGTACAGACATGAAGTAGATAAAAACAGTGGTTTTACATAAATATAGTACTACAGTAAATACAGTTTTCCTTATTTAAGACAGTTCAAAACATATAGTTGTCATCCTGTTTTGGGAAGTTGCCATGGAGTTCACTGTGAGCAGGTTTTGTGTTCAGGTGCACGGCAAGTGATCTGAATGATTTAAAGTCCTAACGAATGACTTGTGAAACTGAGTTTGCTTCCGTAAACATTGTGATTTTAAAGCTTTCAGATGATATAATAGAGAGACAAGCATCTTTTCCTGCTTTTGAACCATTGGAAAGATATTGCAATGTTTAAAAATCTGGCTTGGGACTCAAGAACAATTCTGTATACTGCTGACTTTCTGGTTTTCATTATTTCTGTGTCTGTCTGTTTTCCTTCTGTAATATGGCGATTACAATAGCTTTCTTTGAAAATCTACTTTTAGAAAATATGAACTCTTTTATCTAATTGAATTGTATTTCACAGAATTCTTTATTCTCTCTTCTTTGTCTCAACTGTGTTATCTCAAACCTGATGAGTTCTTAAACAGTATAAGATAGATTATGTTGTTTCATATGACCATGAATTGTCTGAATGACCTTTTAAAAATTATTCTCTATTTAAACACATAAGCCTAACAGATAAAATACCACAGGCATAGCTTCCTCATCGCACTGCTTGCCATCACAAGTATTTTCTCATTAAGCTGTGTACCTATGGCAGGTAAAAGCTGTCAGAATGTAATCTTTGTGTCAAGTTAGAAGTTTAGATAAGGGGCATATTTTTTATAAATACAGAGCAGAAAAGTTCCATATTTACATAATTATCCCCATTTCCATATAAAACATCTCAATTTTGAAGAACCTGTGCCAACCTTATTGCTTTTCTTGTGTAACACATTGTGGAAGCAGCAAAGAGTTGTGAATAATGGTGATCTTGGAAATACACTGTACATTTAACATTTTTAGTGGTAGAGTTAAATTTTCCATTTTTAACCTTCAGTAATCTAGCAAGCGGTGGAGTACTTTAATGTGATTCTTAGCACTCATTGACCCTTGATTACCTTTTCCATCAACCAGCAGGAGCAGGTCCTTGGCATTTATTAGCTATTGATAACTATCTAAGGCCCGTGAGGTACAGCACCTCATGTTATTAGATGTTGCCTGTTGAAGCCTCAAGAGGTATCAAGCTGAGAGTGTGCAACAGAATGCATACAGCATGGTTAATTTCAAAATTGACACTACAGTTTGCCTAATCATACATAGTTTCATATTTATGCAGACTTCTCAATGGTGTATTTGCGAATTTTTATCATAGTTTTGTGATATTTGCATGCATCATATAATGTGCTCCAAACTCATTAAAGATTATAAGTTAATAGTAATGTTATATGGAGAATATTATTCTTAATGCTCGTATCTCTTGCTTGATAGTTTGTATTAATATCCTAGGAAACAACTTCACTTAACAGTATGGGTATTTGAAATGAAGGGTATTAAGAAAACAGTCTGTTACCAACATTGCTCTTTATATTCTGCCACTCTGGCTACAGAATATAGATTTATGAGATGTCTCGATTGTACATTATACTCCATGTGTACAATTGAGTGCATTACAGAATTATTAACAAAAGCATCCTGGCCTGTGATTTGTAAATGACAAGCGTTTGATAAAATTAACACTGTTAGATTTTACTGAAAAAAAATAGTAACACCGTTTCTGTACCTGTGATAGTCTCTGGAAGAAAAAGGGGGAAGGTTTTTAGAAAGAATTAATATCCTTAGCTCTCTGTCTTACTTAACGAGCTGATACAGTTGGAAAAATGAATACCTTGAGACATTCGTTCTCTTCCTCCTCCACCTCTAAGAATATCATTCTACTCAACAAGAAGTATTACTTCTTCTTACAAACCTTACAATACTGGAGTACATTATTCACTGCAAACTATTTCCTCAGTTTATGATCAACATCTGAAAAGAGGTGACTGCTATTTCTGATGACTCTTTCACTGCTTACATTTAGTATGAACTTTAATTTACTTAATGGTTTTGTGTTTCTTACTCCACATTAAGAGCTTTTTAGGCTCAGGTATTCCCTGGAACTCTGGAAAAGTGCCTAGTAACTATAAAGACATTGTTAAATCTTGCTGAATCGAAGCCTGATGGCTAGCACTGCTTTTCTTTGCTTTCTCCCTTCCTAAAAGAAAATGAACAGCTAAACTATTGGACAACTTTTGGACAACTTGCACCAAATGCAATCACATATATGTCTTGAATTAAAAGTTTCATCTTGTCCTATTTTGGTAAATGACAATGGATGCCATGTTTTTGTTGCTTTTTTGATTTGGGAATTGTGATGCTCCTACCATCCATTATGGATGGGAATCACTGTTCTGGATGCAAGCAAAATATTAAAGTCAGCTGATCACTTTGAAGGAGGATGCTTGACATTTGAGGAGCAAGGAGGTGTGGGAGTTACAGGGAGAGAAGGAATGAGCTGTTAGCACAGTTTCTAGTAGCTCTCTCCCTGGATGTGCCCAAATGTCTTCCTTTGTTTATTCAGACATATTAAATTTCACTAACTGGGTGTGTAGTAAGTCAGGTGGAAAGTGTAGCATTCTGGTGTGAAGGCTCCAGGTTTGTGGCTCTGGAGATGTGCCGGCAACCTTTCATGCATCTCTGGTAGAGTTGAGGCTGGGGGTAATGAGAGGTGGTGGGACAAAGTTTGCTTCTGATGATGTGTTGAAGGTCTAGACAAAAAGGCTGGAAGGTGGATTAAGGGGAAACTTGTTTTAAATTATGATCTCATGAACCTTCATCCTCTTCAATTTTTAAACTGTAAAAACAGTGCAGAAAACATCACACGACTAGTTTTTACCTATTGCTGTGTACGTAGAGTCTTCTTTACACCATGTGCCCTTCATTCCATTTAGCTCACATTTTGCAAAAAAGGCAACACCAACTTTGAACTCTTTCAGAGAACTGTGGATTGATATTTCAAAGGGTAAATCAAGACAGAGCTTTTGTCAGTTAAAACAAAATAAACTTGTGCAGCATTTTAATGATGGTATGTGGAAGATGAAAGTTCAGGGCCCTTGTCTTACACAA
>NC_044030.1:2923773-2956273 GCF_900496995.4 Aquila chrysaetos chrysaetos | reverse complement strand
CTTAAGTGTCTTTTATCCAGAAAGAGGGCAGAAAGATTACGTCCACATCTGCAGTGGTTAACCATTGGCTACAATTCCAGTCTGTATTAGGCAAGCTTGTGCAATAGGAGAAAGATACTTTTATAATGTGACTTAAAATTAGTTTGAACACATTTCCTTGTAAAATAATGGCCAGGTTATTTTCTAATTTGTAGGGGAACTGAGACACGACATAAAATAAAACTATAAACATAATTTCTTAAGTCAGCAGTAGTTACCTCTTGAATAACATGTGTACAATGTCTCAATTGCCAGCAAAATTTTAACTTTTGTTTGGTGCCAGAAAAGACTTAGATTATTACATGATTTGGAGCAAAGTTTAGGAGACTAGTGAGATGACTGCTGCTGTGTAGAACCTTAGGCGGGTTAATTCTTCTATGTGCATCTCTTCTACCACTGCAGTATTTTGGTTTTTTCCCCTTTGTTTGCAACCAAAGCAAATGGAAAAAGTAGAGAAACTACTAAATGCTGTGTAACTCATAAATGCATGTACAGTACTTTTGTCAGATGTTGCACCTGTTTAAACATCACCAAAACATCTCAAACATGATTGTTGTTCCCCACACTACTCTGATTTTTACTAATTTAACAATCTACGAGGTCAGCTGAGCCCTTGTATCTAGTGAGCTGTCTATTCTAGCCATCTTCCCTCAGTACAAAAAGAATATGCACTATTTAAATTAGTGTGCTGAATATGCCCTGTTTGCTAACTGTCCAACCATGCAATGCCTTTCATTATTGAATCTGGTTCCTGGAATGAATATGATAAAAGACATGCTGGCTGATGGGCTTAGATTAACAATGAACCTAGTAATTGTCCGGAAATATATATTTAATTCATAAAAAGTCTTAAATCATGACATAATGATGAGGAGGTTTTTAAAAGAAAATGAAATACTAGTAATCACAAAATAATTGAGAATGTTGGAACTATTCTTTTTCTTGACAGTATAAAACTTTTTACCATTTCTTTGCCGACATGTATAATTTTCATTATATTCACATATGTAAAATAAATTAAAATTAATTTACATAGCAATTTTTCTAGAAAGCAGCCACAGCTACAAAGATAGGTCAGAAGAATGAAAATAATGCATTGAGGTCTGTCTTTTTGCAAGAGAATTAGAATTTTTACAGAAGTAATATAACACATAATGCAATAACACATGATATAATCAGGCATAATAGGCTGAAATTAAGGTTAGGGAGATTAATGCTGACTGTGTATTAAAAAAAAAGAAAATCACTGTCTCAAATTAGGTTCTGAAACATTCTTCCAATGGGTATTGTTGAAGCCATGATTCTTGCGATGTTTCTAATTGCACTAAGAAATGTACATGCAGCAGAAATTATTTGTTCAATGTGTGCAGGTCCTGCAAATCTTACCTTGTCCATTGGTCTTTCATTCGTTCTGTATCCTACATTACCTATAAAGTAATCTTAAACCGATTTGGGCTTAAATCTCTTATCTCAGGACTTTATATTGGGATGGCTATTGTTTCTGTGAGCAGTGGAAGCTGTTGAGTCCTGATTTGATGTCCTGACCAGGAAGCTTCTTCCAAGCCAGGACAATTGCTTACTCCAATCAACTGTAATCTGCTTCTTTCGTATGCCTGGTTATAAGCCATCTGATTCTGGACTCTTTCAGCTGCACTGGGTAATGCGATGTCAACACAGGAGTGTGGTGAATCCAGAGCCTTTTGGCTTGCTTAGTCTTCTCAATAAGATGAATCACAGCTCATTTGTCTATGATGAAAGTTTTATGCTTTCTTATGCTTTGGTTGTCATAATGAAGACTGAGAAGCCTGTTGATTTTTCCTCTTCAAATCTACAAACTTTGCATTGGACAATCATCCTCTTCTGTTATTGTCAATAATTCTGTCCTTCTCAAACAGACCAATGACTTTAAATATTTCCAGGAGCTTTAAGTAAAGTATCTTTCATCAGTGCATCATTAAGGATGTGGAATAAATGTCTTTAGTTGTGAACAAGCATGAAAATCCTCAGTTCCAAATGTCTTCCTTGCTGCTCACTGAGCCTTAAAATAGAGGTTTAACCTGGAGTGCCTTCTGAGATGTAATTGTCACTACAAAAATCTGCTCTTTCCACCACTGTTACTCAAAGTACTCTGCCAGAATTAGTCTTCCTTCACCATATTAGATGTTATACTCTTATGTTTAGGTTCCATCTTTTGGGACTCCAGGCAACACAAGAGATGATCTGTTTATGACATCTATCAGATCCTTCCATTCTCAATGACTCTTGTGTGCTTCACAATTCGTATAAAAACAGGTTACCCTAAATCTTACAAACAAAAAATTCTGATTGTAGATGATGAAATAATGTTTAATGATTTTTTTTTTTTTCTGCGTTTGGTACTTGCTGGCACCTTGGATGACATGCTTGAATAACTACTTGTATAAGAAATAGTGCATTACAAGAACTTTTAATGTATCATTCAGTCATCAAGTTGTAAGAATGGAGATGATGTTTAATGACTGCATGGCACAAAAGTTTAGGGGAGGATACTTCATTTAACTGGAGGCTCAGATGCAACATGGCTGTGGCTATGGCTATGGCTATGGCTATGGCTACACCAACCCTGACCAAGATGATAAACTTTTGTGATACTGCCTACTAAATGGCAAGTAGGCTTTCTCTCGTTTCAAAGATTGGTAAACCCTGTCCCACTGAGCAGTATAGACATGATTGTAGGGATGTGTTTCCAAAGCTGACGTGAACTGCATCCTCTGAAGTTTTCTGCACTGATCTTTAATATCCACAAAAAAGGTGTTTATCTATTTCAACAACCTTGTATCCCAATGATTACTAACCTTAAAAGCTTTGTATTCTTCTGCTGCAAACCACTATATATTCCTTAAATTCCTGCTGTTACCGTCTTAAATGATTAAAACCATAACATTGAGATATGGACTTACATATTCTTTAGGGAAAGAAATGGTGTATTACTTAATCGGAAACAGAATTTGGCTATTTAAAATATTAAAGAACAAGCTTGTAAGTGTACTTCCATTATAATTTTAGGACACAAATTATGGAAATATGAGTTTATTCATATTGCTAACTTCAGACATCAAGAAACTTTGAGTAAAATAAGACTGTGAGAATTAATTGATATAGCTAATCTCTTAGAACTGTTAAAATCATACAGACCTCACATGACTGTGGAAATTAGGTGCCTACTGCACTGTAACCTCTGTCTGCATTATTAACTAGTGTAAGATTGTATTCGAAATAGACTGTGCTCTCTCCAAGAGCTGATATGCATTAATTTATCACAGAAGGACAAAAACCTGAGATTGTATTTTGACAAACATCCCAAAGTTTGAATGCAAAATTGAACCTTTTATGCACTTCTTCCTGCAGCTTTGCTGACTCTTTTTTCCTCATTGGATATTCCTCCCAGTGCTTGACTGCTTCACAAGCTGAATTGTCATCCCACCTGTGTCAGTCACAGGTTGTTGAGGAGTTCAGCCCTTCTCTTATGCTAAGACAAGGAAATCTGTGGCTTACTTCATCAACCATGTATGACAACCGACTGGTGTAAAGAGAGCATAGCTGAGAAATTGCCCATTGCTTTAAAAGGGATGGATGCTCTTGGCATCCGACTCTGTAGAGCCACATCTTCCTTGCAGACATACAGCTTAATTTAACACTACAAAGTAGCTCTTTAAAGAACCATTATTGTGCTGTCAAGCCAAAAAGAGGTGTTTAACTACACTACAATTTTCAAATTCTCCTATTTCAGACAAACCAAGTCCAATCTCATATTCTGAAGTTATTTCTGAAGTCTCAGGGAGGGTTTTTTTCCCTTGATATATCACTGAGGAAGCACTGTTGGGTTTGCATCTGATCACATTTGAAGACAAAATAATCACTTTCTGCCTTCTATTTTTGAAAGGAAAAATGAATTCTTACTTCATAGCCTTCAAATACAAATACTACTTCTCTCTCAAGTGAGAAAGAAATGTTGTCTCCATCCTACTTTCATTAGAGAGTCCTACTTAAATGGGTGATTTTGTTAATTTTATTTTTTGAAAGATTCAAGGCCACGCAGCACATCATATTTACCACTCAAGGTACACAAATCACCTCAGATTCTAGGTGTGAATCTGCCCATTTGTTCCTGCTGGCTATCTGCACAGTTCTCAGCTCTTCATAACTTTGCCGCTGTTCATCATACTCGTAAAATCTATATCTGCGCTATCAAGGGAAATCCAAGGACTTACTCTCACAGAACAAGAGCAGAGAGGGATCTGCAGCCATGTAGGATGCATAAAAAACTTCATTTCTGCTTTATGCCATTCAGTCTATTCTCCACTTTCCTTGTATAATATTTACTACTCTGCCTAAGTGGTAACTGCACTACGGAGGATAGTGTTATCTAAACTGAAAAATTAGAACAAATGAAATTATTGCGATTTGATATAGAAACATCTTCTATAAAAATACATTTTTGCTGCTCCTGGAGACAAAATGAAATCATTTTCTTCTGATAAAAGATTGGCTTATTTGGAGTAGTGCTTGATTTTTAGCACTCCAGTAATCCTACTCTTTTTCATTGTAAAGCTTTGACCAAGACCTCCTCTGACTCAATTTCTGCCCAGGAATCAGTCATAAGTGACTTTTCTGGAAGAGCTACATGGATACATCTGTCTTAGAGGATGTCCATTCTATATTTTCCACTTATTTTGCAGCTTAGGTATCAGAAAGTACATCACTGAGATGTTTTGTTTAGATCATGTGCTGGCCCTTCAGGGACAAAGAAGGTTAGTGACTATGACAAAATATCAAATACCCAAAGCTCAATTATTTTACCAAACAATTTTCACCTCCCTCAAACCTGGTAGTAGTAAAAAGGGTCACACCATCACATGCCTGAAGAGTACACATCAGCTATTAGCAGAATTAAATACCAGCATGTTATGACATATATTTCTCATAACAATGTCCCCACTCTGTGACACTCTGAGCCATGCTGCATGCCTCTCCTGTCCTCTTCATCCCCAGGGATGAAGATCTGCGTGGCCTTTCACTTCTCAGCTGCAGGGGAAAGAAAGAAGTTGGAGGTAGATGCCCTCCCAACCATCCCTAAGCCAGCAGTAGTCTTCTTTTCTTGGATGAGGGCTGGGCAGAATCAGACAACTCATGGTCAAACAGTGAGGTCTTCAAGCCCCAAAGCAGGTAAAGAGTAGCTCCATGTTAGGGACTTCTGTGTTTGTGAGATCAGTTGGTCTAAATACTGGTAAAGGAAGGATCAAGGAGAAAGCTTTTTTTCCCCCTTTTCCCTGTTTTTTCCCCTTTTCCTGGTTGTTTTTTTCCCTTTTCCTTCTTTTCCCTGTCTTCTGGACCTTTCACTGTCCAGAAGGTTACCTGTGATATTTGCTGGTCTCATAATGAAAGATGCAATTATACTGTCCATCACCAGCTGAGTCTCTGGTCCTTATTGCATTCACAGTATGGCTTCAACAACATGTCCTTTGTATTTGTGAGAAGATTCCATTACCAAATAACAGATCATTTGTGTGATTTGTAGACTAATTGGAGGCATCACAGAGCATAGACCACTTCACAACTAGTATATGTTTTATATTCCTTTTGTAGTTTTTGTGACCAGTTCTCACATAGTATCTATGGACTGTAATTGAACATCAGTGAGGAAGAAGAGTAGGATTTTCTGTCACCATTTTCTATATGGCCAGGAGGGGCATAAAGAGTTCAGTCCTTCCACTGTGCTTGTCCTCAAGCATTGAAGGTACTAGAAGCAAAAATAATATTTCTACATGTGCTCTGTAGAGTGCAGGATCTGCAGCGTTTCAGATTTTTGTTAATAAGTTATCACTATGTTGAGCATTATTATTTTTATTTGACTTTCATAAAGATACTCAGTTTACCTATGATCCTGAATGAGGTAGAAAAGCAGTACCACCTTATGAACAGAAATGTCTCCAGGATGGTTTATGAGTAAAGAAACAGAAATGCATTAAATCACGTGGAAGATCAGATATGTGGCACTAATTCCTTGTGTGGGTATGCACATCATGTCAGTAGGTGCAAGGCTGACTACCTCCTTTTGAAAAACTAAAAAAGAACATTTCCAACTGAAAAACTATTTTATATTTTGTCTCATTATATATATATACACACATATAAATACAGACATACATAAATATATATAAAGAAATCTCTGGTTTGTTATAATCAGAAATAAAAGCAGAGCTTCTTCAGGTGAAAAATTACTTATACTGCTTTGGGATTTACAGGATTTGAATGTTTCATCAAAATTATTTGAGAAAATTGGCTTTTGCATTGTGAACATTTCATATAAATCTAGCGTTACATTATTATTATTTTACTGATTCACAAAGACTACATATACAACTGGTATAGAATTCTTTCAGTATGATATTTTTTTTGTTCTGAATGTGTTTACTTTTGACTTGTTCAGTTATTGCCAGCATTTCAAAGAGAAAAATGAAAAAGCAATGAGAGAAGTCACAGAGTGAAGAGAAATCTGAACTGGATCTTGTAGCTCTAAGTATAAATCTCTTCTTGAGATAAACTTTGAATTGAGGACCAAAAAAAATGCATGTGAAAACTCAAGACTTCACAAGCCTATACAACTAAAGAAGGTCTTTACAATAGCTTTTGTAGCAACGGGATCATATTTAAAATGCCCAATGAAAAGTTCCAGCAATTCTAATGTTATTAAGTCTCATGTGCTAAGGCAAAGATTTCTTTTTCTCTTTGTTTTTACATGCTAGACTGTATTGCCTGCTATAAAATCTTAATTTTCATAATGTACATGAATAACTTGCAAGCTGTGTAAATGTTTTGACACATGCATACTGTTTCTTTTTATGTATATAAAATAATTGCCCCACTATCCATCATATTATAAACTGTGACAAACTGCATATATGTGTTTTTTCTTCACTTGTTTTTAGCTGTGATAATTCAGACATTTCCTTTGATTTGGAAATTTTACAGCCTTCAAAAGTCCATGGGTGGGAAAGAGAAGGTTACTTATTGTAACCTCTGTGTTTTTACTGTCTTGCCTGAAACATACTAGGAAAAAATGGGTGGAAAAAAACATCTATTACAAAAGCATTCAAAAAATTTTTTCAAATATAACAGTAGTTTGATTAGTCTTTAATTGTATGGATTTACATTTTATCTTGAAGATAACTTTTTAAAAACTGAATAAAATTTTACTTCAGTCTAATTGTTTTGCACATTAATATAGTTTTGTTTGAACAGCAGTATTTATTAAACAATTCTAATCAAAATGGTATTGTCTTAGAGAACCTAAGAGTTTGTTTGTTCAAATAGCTGCAAATATATAAATTATCTTTCTGTTACTTTCTTCTAAGAAATATTAAAGCAATACTGCAAACATAGTTTCTTCAGAGAACCTTTTCAAAGTAAATAACTTTAAAATTCATAGGAAAAGATCTGATATGAAACTCTCTGTCTGGACTACAGTGAGACCGTTACAACTGCCAGTGCATTTTGCTGAAAAATCTCACTAGCCAGAATGTAAGCTTGGTTACATGTTTGAAGCCATTTGGTAATCTAAAAATACAGAGAAATATTGCTTGATATAAATTGCATCCATTGACCACAGAGGCAAATACAAAAAAGCAAGTACTGAAGCCATTTATTGCGGTTGGCACAAAACTAAACAAAGTTCAAGTTAAGTAGGAGTAAAGAACCAGTCGTTTTGGTTTAATTTGGTTATGTTGATAAGGTAATTTGAAAAAAGAGGGTAGTTTAATTCCTGCAGTACAAGACAGCGGTAAGAAAAGGAAGAGTGAGGAGAGAGGAACACTTTGAAGAAGAGAAATAACAAGATGGAGGGGACATGAAAGATTAGCACAAGGCAGGCAGGGTATGGACGGATTTACATACCGTTAAAATTTGGATCTCTGTTAGTGTTTTTCAGTGTTTAACAGAATTATGAATTTTAATTCCCATCTTTTTAACTTAATCATTTTAAGATATTCTACAGGTTTGATTAGAAGTTTGGTCTACAAGACAGGGATTGATTGCCTTGTGATGAATGCTTATCTGGAAATACCGGTTTCTACCCTTTATTTGTGTCAGTAAGTTCTGGTGCATTGCACATGATTTCACTGACATGGTTTGTTTGCATTTGGTAACATATGTCTCAGTGTGGGACCTCTGTGTGTGTTTTAATGGCTGTCTTGTGTTGGCAGGCTGCGTTCGTTGTTCTGGCAAGATTTCTCCTGGAGGATGCTGTTTTGTGTAAACTTTGATGGATTTGGTTTTTTGTTTACCGTCAAAAGACTAGAAGGAAAAAAAAGGGTAAGTTTTGGGGAAAACAGTTCATTTAAATATTTCTGGAAAATTAACTTGAAGCAGTTGTTCCCAACTTGTGCTCAGCTTGAGGACTGAGGTTTCTTCATAGGCAAATTTTACAAAGATGTGAACTTTTTTTAGACCAACAGACACTGCTGGATACAAACAGAAAGCTATCTTCAATCTGGAATAGGAACAGCAATGCCCCTTTGTCGTGTTTCCTAACTTGAAGAAAATCTCTGGAAAATCTCAGAAAAGGAGATATGGATGGGATTCCCCCATCAAAATTGATGTCTAATCCCAGAAGAGGTGCTGGACTCTGCAGTAAGTACAAATCTGCTTCAGGGCAAACCCTGTCCTGTGCAAGTGGAAACTACTATAAGAATTATTTTGAGGTGTTAGGTCTTAAAACTGAATCCCATGCAAGAAAACTACACTGACAGAAGATATTCACCACAAAAAAATGCAATCCAACACTAAAAGAAACAGGAAGCAAATGAGGAGAAAAAAAAAAGGTATCCAACACTGAGCATTTCTTCTCAGTACAAACTTCCATCAATAACCTTTAACTTAAAGGATCTCTACCAACATTAAATAGAAGATAAAAACCTTACAGAATTTTTCATTAGCAATGGAAAACATTTTAAGTTATTTTCCAGTGTATTCCTAACTTCTAGTCCAGGGCATGAGCCATGACAATTTTTTTCAAATTTCTTTCCTATGGCACAACCTAGGCACGTTTGCAATTTTTTTTTTTTTTTTTTTTTTTTTTTTTTTTTACATAGGGGCTGTTGGTAAAATTATAAATGTGGTAACAGCAAAAATATTAATGAAGTAGTTGCAATCTGTAATGAACTTTACTGCTTTTAATTCCTCTACTTTTTGGTTTGATACTAGTTGTGATGCCACACCTAGCAAAATTACATTTCTTTTTTTCCAACATAGGAGTGTGATGGTTTATTTTAGCAATAGAAAGCCTTGAATTTAAACTGTGAATACACTAATGCCTTGAACCACTAAGAATGAACAGGCATTTTTTGCAGTAAAACCAGTCCTGATCTCTTCCCTGAATGTGAAATACACAGTCTGAACTCCGCACCTCTTTCTTAAGGCATTATTTTCTACTTTGTCTAGAAGGTCTACACCTATACTCTGTATGAATAAGCAATGAAGATAGGAGACAACCTCCTCTTTCTCTCTGGCTCCTTTAGCTTCTTTATATTTATTTCCTTTATTTTTCAGCAATTTTTATGTGAGACAGCATCCCACATCATTGCTTTCTTCCTGGTTTTGGAGAGAACAAAACTGCTATCTGCTCTCCCACAGAACTCCCTCTGCACTTCTACTAGTTATGAAGGAGGTGGTCCTTTAACTTACTTATTTTTCACTTCCACAAGTTAATACGGGGATCACATTGGTTTATGAAAGTGCAGTCGCTTTTATGGTTTTTGAAGTAGTGTCTGCTTTGCTAGGCTAAGGAGCATTGATAAGGATCTCATTTGGGGAAATTTCTAACCAAACATCTAAATAAACTTTGGATGTTGATTAATAGATTGTTACAGAGTTTTAATTCCAGCCATTTTGGTCTTTTGCTTTGGTCTCTGAAAGTAAGATTTAGTGGTCTGTAGTGCTTTCACTTAAGTGTGCTACATTAGTGTGTACAGAATTGAACTATCCAGTTGTGGGTTTTTTTGGTTTTTTTTTTCTTTTTTCATCTCCAAACCTTCAAATTCATACCAGGATGTTTATAATTTCTGTACAAATATATGTGCTCTCTCTATATTTTATGGTAGGGTAAACCAGTAGCCTAAGCATGTCCTTCCCTTCCCTTGAACCCCAGAAAATGTAAAACTATATTTGTTTAAATAAAGAAATGCAAGTGAAAATGTACATCTGCTTTGACGCAGGTCACATAGATGTTTCTAATTCTGTGCAGGAAGACATATCATAAGCTTTTTTTTAGAAGAGGCCTCTTCACTAACATTAAAGTTTGATTTGTTTTAGCCTGCCTCATATAGTTACTTGTTTGTTTGCAGTCGGTCCAGGTGCAAGTTGAATCTGATAAGAGCTGGCAGTGTTTGTTTTATTGTGAACCTTATTCAGCCTGATATTTAATTATGTTTCCATGTGGATTTGTAATGTGGATTAATAGTTTTATTTTACTCCTGTGATTAGTTTCTGTTTGTTCTAATTTCTTTTTGGCTCTTTCTTGACCTTGAGGTGAAAAAACACAGAAGATGTATTCCCTCAATTTAATGCCAGTCTGAGGTGTTTCTCCTGCATCATCAGATCAATGAAAAGTAAATAGCCTACACTTCTTGTTTCACAGTGCAGTATTGATCTTTCTTCAGCTTTTGCTTCCCTTTTTCCCTGCGTCTTGTGTCTTTCAACCCCTGGGACCGAAGTGATTGCCATAGATTGGACAAGCTAACAAGCGCATGATAAGGAACTAGTGTTTTGTGGTATACTCACATTCACATGCCTGGTATATAAAGCCTGGACCTCTCCGCATTGAAAGAGAGGTGCCATTTTGTGTATGGCACAAGTCACTATGAAAAAGAGCCACAGGGAAGGCACCAGAGCAGCAGAGGATTTTATTCTCCACACCGATCTTTTATTCCTACAGCTGGTGCCAAGCTGGGTGAGGACATTACTCCTCTGAAAAGTAAGACAAGTAGCCTGCGGGGAATGCCACAAGCTGCTTTTTGCTATGGCGATGTATGGGATGGTGGCAGCCCGTGGGTAAGTCTGAACTCGATCTTATAATGACCGTGATATGTGTGTCAAGTCCTATTTAAATTTGGAGCAGCAGATACCTATGCAGAAAGTTTGAGAGATGCAATGGAAATATACAAATTCTGGTTGGAAATGGGACAGTCGGCATCGTGTAGTGAGTATATTTTGTAGTTCAGCACTGAACTGGGAAAAGCTGAAGTCAGTATTTTATTTAGTCAATGAACTGAATTAATGTAATAACTTGGGGGGGGTGAGGGGGTTTATGTTTTTCTTTTTTCAAAATACTGTGGAAAGTATTTTCCCTTTAAATTTTAATTCGGTAGCAAACCCTTAGTTTATATTGTTGAGAAATAGTGCCTGTAGTGTCTACCTGTCCTCAAGTGCTACACAGATTAAGAGATCAAATCTCTTTCAATTTTATCTCTGGGCCCTTAACTGTCCAAAGTGTTCCCTGGTACTGAAAAATGGTTAAATTAATAATTGATATTCTATTACATGCTATGCAGTCTATTGTTTCTTTCAGGGAGATAGGTATTTGTGCTGTGCAGTGGAGAAGTTTTCTGATGTTGCTTAAGGTTTGTGAGAATGCTGTTTTTGTCTCCAGGTGCTTATTAGTCCCTCATGCTGTTGGGTTGCTACCATATTAATCTGTTGTAAATTAGTCTCATATCATCTTTCATGCACAGAGGTTGGTTACTGAGTATACATACACTTGCTTTAGCGTATTCCGAAGTAGTTATCATAGATGACCTGGTATAAAGCATAAAAGAATCTTTACAGTCTGTAAAGAAAACTTGCAATTTTATTTGCAATCTGGAAAAGGCTAAGGCACTTATTATTATTATTATTTTATGTTTGTTTGCAGATATTAGTACTTTACATATGCATTTGTGGACATGTTATTTTTACACATTTTATTACAGTGTTACAGTAGCTAACATGAAACGTTCTGTACTAGTACAGTAGTAAAGTAAATTCGGTATTCTTCTATTATTATTAACAGTACAGTGATATATGAGTTTCATATTTCCCATGGACACCACTGCAATGCGGTTTGTTGGCAGTATTTTCAGTAGTACACTTTTATAATGTGGATCTTTGTTGTTTAACGTGTTTTAAAAAAGTCAGTGTACACTACACAAATTATGCCTAATGTAGGAGCTATTCTATCTCTTTCTAGTTTTATGACATTTTACACTTCTTGGAGCTAGATGATTGTTCTAACCCAAGCTATTATGTAATCCTTAGGGTAACCCTGCTGCTGATTTGAACGCTATTAATTTTCTATTATAGTGTGCTAAAGATGTTCTACAGTGTGAAGCTCACCTGCATTATTGAGTCAATGACCAATTGCAGAGTTACTCTGTGGTGGTTGGAGCTTAACTCAACCCTTTGGGATCTCATTTATTATTTGCAGATATTGATTCTGGAAAAAGAAAAAGCTAAGATGTGTGAATCTAATACTGACTTAGACCTAGCCTACAGCTGTTAACTCCTAATGGTCTGCTTACTATATGTGTGTTAACTGAAGCTTGAATTTCTTTATGTTTTCATGTACAATAAGCTATTTGCTGCTACTTCATAAATATTTAAAATCTTCTATGCAACCTGCTTAGTCATATAGCATCAACTCAGATATCTGCTATATTTAAATTGAGTTTAGCCTTAATTATTTTCCTGATTCCTTATTAACAGAATATGAAGATTAAGAAAATACTTTAGGCAATTAAGTTTAGAACTATGTTTTACATAATTTGCACAAGAATCTCCACTAAAAAATTAATAAAAAAATGTGATTTAATTCCCTAGGGACAACAGTGCTTTATGCTTGTGAATTTGTCTTCAGGACAAGGGCTATAGCTGTATAACATAAACTAATCAAGTAAGGATATAATCTTCCATATTTTCTTGTCGTATTACCAGTATGGTGACTCTCCAGCTCCACTTCTTCCTGTAATGACTTAATATAATCCTAGCAAGAATCATAGCAAATACCTCCCCCCCCCCCCCCCCCCCCCATTCTGTTCACATATTTTCCCACTAGTTTATCTGAATATAAGTAAAAAAGCTTCTGGAAGGTTTGTGGAGTTGACTCATTGGTGTTCCATACTTACCTAAATATCCCTTATCATGGACTGTAAAACGCAAAGCAATCAATCATCACCAATTATTTGATCAGCCCAAAATCAGTAATAGATGAGTTTCATACAAAACAGAGAAAGGTATAACTTGAAGATAGGAAAAGCACACGAAGGAAATATATTCTTTATGAGCATTAACAGCAACACACCACAGTGAGAAGAAGGAGGATTTGGAAAAGCCTGGTAGATAAAACTTGTCCATATTCTTCAGGAATATGGCCTTTAAAAACTGGGTACCACAGGGACAATATTGTCTGGCAGAAAAATGGAGTGTTTAGGTAATTCATGTCAGTGTCTATTTTCAGGTTATACTGAGAGTCTTCCTACAGTCTTTTTAGTGATTATTCACTAAAAGCCTGCTACGGTCCAAAACTGTCTTGTGCTGTCTAGTCTTGCTCAAGAACAAGCAAAGAGCTGTGTACACTGCTGTAGTTTATGTACTTATTAATATTTAGATAGAAAACAGGTACAAAGAATAAATGCAGTTAGAACTGGTACTGCCCCAGCAGGTGGTAAGGAACATTTCCACTCCAGTAACTTTAAAATTCTGTTTACAGTTAAGTAAAGTACTAACATAATTGCTAATAAGAGATGGAAAATAGATCTTTCTCAAAGTAGCTTAAAAATAGCTTTCCTGAGGCTGAATCATCATGTTCAAACTGGCCTTCTGATTTAGTTATGTATCATAGGAAATGAGAGGGTATCCGTTATCTGACTCTGAATACAATGTTAAAGGCCAGTAGAAGCATAAACCTGTGCATTTCCTCAAACCAGGGAAACTGGGACCTGGGGTGGGATTTCACTTAAGATGAATCCTAGGATTAGATTGTGTAACTGTTTTAATGATGTTAACTAAATGGAATATAGAAAAAAAGCATTTCTGAGTTCATATAAATATAGATGTGAATCTGATTTACATTTTATTCCTGTCCCTTTAGATACTTAAACTTAGTTACTATTTTGTATATATTGTGAATATAGTATATAGTCCATTTATAGATTGACAGATAAAAAGACATCCCATTCCTGTGCTGTAGCAATACTTGAATAATGTCCTGCAATACCCAGAAGCCTAATTAAAGATTCAAAAGTACCCGAGAGGTGAAGGGCTTTTCTAAGATAAAGGCTAGTTTATGAAGTGGAAATTGGCAATTTCAGCAGTGAGGAGACATCTTTTAGTGGGTAACGTTAACTGGTACGGCGAGCAATAGACAGAAGCAGAGAGTGCTTAGTCTGAGGAATCCTCTCCAGGTTTGCAATGCCCTTCGAAACAATGCTTTCTGCAAGTCAGGTGGAAGCATGCTTGTCAGCCTGCTAACGTAGCAATGCAAGACTCTGCACAATAATCACTGCAAAGTGAATAAAGCATCAGAACAAATCAGCCACAGAGCCAAAGACTACAGCCTGGTCTGAAATATGTCTATAAATGTTAACTCAAGTTCTGCTAAACCCTTTTTGGCAAAGGTGACAGAGCATTATCAAAAGACGCTACCTGAAATCCCATGAGTAGTAGTGGAGATTGCCACATTCAGCCGCAGCTAACAGTCTGCAGGGTGCAGCTATAGGTTGTAATGTCTTGCTTTGGACAGGGGGGTGTGCATGGTGCCTCTCTGTGCAGTGTGTAGACATATTCAGAGGCATTTTGAACCGGTTTTAAGTAGACTTTGGTTATCTAAGCTCAAAAATTTAATCCAAATACTTTGCAACTTCAGGCTGATTAAACTTAATAGTGTATCTCTTTGGGGAAAAAAAAAAAAAAATCTTTTTTTCTAATTTCAGCTTTTCTTTTGGAATATTTATTGCCTCCTCTGGTATATGTCAACATCCCCTTTGGCTGGAGCTGGTGGGTGGATATTTGTGCGTTAACAAGGCTAAGATAAAAGGTGCTGCTCTGCCCTTGTGGGTTTTCCAACCAATCTCTGGTTCCAGTAAGCATGCATATGGGTAACGTACAGACCAAAGAAGTCTCTTCACAAAATGAAGCTGTAAATGTTTTCTCTTTTAAATGATGCAGGGAGCTATCACCCTTTCCATAAAAACCTAGTGATGAGAATACTTGCCTACAACATGCTTGTACATGTACTCAATTCTCTCCTCGTTTAGAAGATGTTGAAACACATGTCTCTCACTTAATGATTTGAGTACCAAGATGTGGGTTATTGGGATGAAGTGCTGAAGAGCCTTCCATAGTTTTAGAGGTTTCTATATGGTTCAGCAGTGCAGTATATATTTACTCTGTATAGATGGAACAGTTAATATAAATAGGAGCAAACTTTGTGTTTTGTATGTGGAAATAGCAACTTAGAATTTAGAAATACGAAAAGATTTTAAAGAAATTCACCCCAAAACTAATTTATGTCAGGACTGATTTCTACCTAAATGTGAAGGTTTTGTTCCAAAGCAAATTATCAAATGCCTTTAGAATAGTCTGAAAACATCAACAGTGTCACTCTTAAAACCACCAGCTTTTCCCTGATGACTGAAAGGAGATGAACTCCTTTCCAAGTGCTTTGAAAGGTGTCTTAAAGCAATTAAAACTATGCAGGATTTCAGCCTGAACAGTTTGGGTAAAATAATTTTTTATGAGAAGCTGAAAACAGGTTACCATGAAAGCATTAGGTAACTGAAAGAAAAATAATGACTGCTTTGTAACTTCACCTGTAGTTACTTCTTTGAATGAAAGAATGTGATACAATATCTTGAAAGCCATTTACATTCTAATGCACATGGTCAAATGTATTTCAAATCTTTTTCTAAACATACACTTAAAAATTCAGTATAATGTGTGACTGGGTGGTTTGGAAAGCAGTTAACTCTCAATAAAAGTTACTTAGTAGAAAAAATATTATGTGGGATGGTGAAAATTCATTTCCAAAAGTGTGGCTTAGTCCCCTATTTATTTCTTACTTTGAAATAACTACCTTCACTATTGGCACTAAGAGTTCAATTAAAAAAAAAAAAAAGAAATTAAATAATAATACAATAATACAAATGTATATATGAAGATTATTGTTAAGGAAAAATATTTTTGGTTAATCAGTAATGCTCATTAACTGCAGTTCATTAGATTCAGATAATCCTTCTGTAACAGTAATCCTGTAACATTTTCAGTTAATTTATTTCCCATGTGAGGTTTGCTTCTATCAATTTTCATGATTTGTTAAAAATTTATTTGGAAAAGCCTGTAGTTATAAGAAATACTGAAAATTGTAAGTGTGAGTTTTATATGTTTTCAGCTGTTAGGGCTTAGAATTCATACACTGGTTTTTATTTTTATTGTAAAGAAGAAATATATTTGATATAGATTTCATCACTGTGTTTATAGAATGAATTCACCAAATTTGATGTTATTTTAAGCAATAATAACCTACTAAAGGCACTTCTTCCCTGTTTCTCCTGTTCACAGACATGTACATTCAAATTCAACTTTAGTAAAAATGAATAGAGATGCACAGGAGCCAAGGACTCTGCTGGATACAAGTCCAATGTATTTACCTTGCTGATTTCTGCTTAAAACTTTTTTATGCTTATTCTCTTAATTCTTATTTTCAAAGGAAAATAAGTAGAAAACTAAAACCGAACTTGTTAAATAGATTTAAAAGACAAAGGTAGAAAGCCCATAATGTTTCATATTTCTTCTTTCTGTCTCTTCTGAATCTATATATATAATTCCAGCAAACAGTCAGACAACACAGTAAAAAGTACTTAACCATGACTCCTTGGAACTTTTTCAGTGCTCAGATACAGTAAGTAATTAAAAACTTAAAGAGAAGGACATCTCTTTCCCTGTTCTGGCTATTTCTTGGCAAGAGATGAGACTGCTGCCTAGTACGGACCAGCAGTACTGGAGTGGGGACTCACTGAGGCCAAAACAGGCAGTGAGAGGAATCTCAGCACTCAGCCTTGCCCTGATCTCACAAACAATAACTTCATATCAAGTGAAATGTTGTTCATCAATAAGATGATTACCGAACACCATACTTTTATCCAAAAATCAGGTACTGTACTCCAAAATCACACTAAGTCCTGACAGAGGAAAAAGGAGAAACAATAAGGGTGTAAACCAAGACATTGATTATACCTAAGATTTTCTCATTGGATTTTTCAGTACTTCTTGGCTGAGGCAAGCTACAATTCCTTCCATTGTGACCTACTTCAAAGATTGTCAGAATGTCAGATTTGCTAGTCTGCTAATAATACAATATTAAAAGGTAATACATTTAAATTATTACAATGTTTTTCTGAATTTTTCAGAGCGTAGATCTGGGCTTCAGAGTCTGGGGGTCAGTGTTCTAATTTGGATGTTATCTCCAGCACATATCTGACTACAAATAAAATACAACATCAGGCTTTTTTTCTGATGTTCATTGGAACTGAACAGTGCAAGCAGCTGATCAAGTACTCCCTCCTGTATGCACTCTTTTTCCTTTCTTCCTTTTTAGAAACATATTATGTGCTGAATTGCAGTGTATTGTGATCTGAGCCACAGCATCTGTTCCAGGTTAGCCAAGGCCCTTGACAAAATTAGATTATATAAGGGTGTAATGAAAAGAGCTGTAGCTAGAACATTTACAAGAGCCAGGCTGACATATTAGTTGCTTTTATATATCTTGAGGCAATGGAGACATTCTTACATGATAATGTCCTCTACCCTTGCTTCAGTTTGTAATTACCATCAATTGTAATTTGGAATAATACAGTGATATAAATGTTGCTTAGACTAGATTTTATTGTAGCTGAAATTTTACATAAATGGTGATAGTATTTATGTAATAAAGGCCAGATTCTGAACTTGTACATGTCAGAGCTAACTTGTCTGTGACTTAACTTTCTATTTAATATATTTTTAATGTTATAGAACATTTGAAGCATTGTAAAATCATGGCAAGTAGGAAGACAAGCTATGAAATGAAGGGAGTGGAATTCTTCCACATTATACTAGTTTAAATAAGGTCAGAATCTGACCTTACGATTCATAATGATGAAAAACAATGATCTTTGAGCAAAAAGAAAGCATAGATGAGAAGTGTCTTGAGCATGTCCTTTTTCCGTGTTACTTACGGATGCACAATTGTTCAACCTGCCATAAAAAGCACAGATATGAGTGGTTCTGTGGGCTAATGCCCTTTTGTTTGTTCCCTATCAAAGATCACACATAGAAGGTGAATACATAGGACTGGAGCAAGCCAGAGATATTACCTGCATCCACTGGGAGAAGCTCCAAACTTTATTTTGGCCCTGAAGAACAGCAGACTATGTAAACACATACCCTTTGATGTTGAAAACAAAATGTAACATTCTCAGGCAAATGGGTGGTCTGGCAAAGTGCAAGGAGAAGAATTAACTCAGGCTATTTAATGATCACTATCATTCAATCTTTTCCCTTGTTGTTTGTACTATACTGAGGTCATACAGATCACCACCTCAGACAACAGTATCATACATATAGAAAGAATATAATTTTTTTAGTGAATTCCTGTATAGTGTCATCATCATCGTACTGCATATTATCATAACAAAATATTCCTATCTCCCTCCTCATGTAATAGCATGAAAGAACATGACAGATCGGTTATGCTATCCACTGCATCGTAATATTTGTGGTTAGAACATGGTAGGTGCTCTTACAAAAGTTTTGAATCAATCTTTTTTTTTTTCAGTCCTCACAAATGTAGCGTTAGATTATACTGTGAAATATTTAGGATCTTATAATTCTTGGAAACTCTGTAGCTTTGAAGACTAAAAAAAGAACAGTCTCTGTTACTTTTTCATATATTCACCCTTTGAAAAAAATAATCATGGTATCTAGTTAGTGACATGATGCCTTATAAACAGCTAAAATTAATTCCAATGCGACTTTTTCTCCCTCAGGAATCAGGCAGCCTGAAACTTACTTTATGGAGTCTTTGATTAGAACTACCTTAAACAACAGTTTCTACAAAATTTCCTATGAATTCTAATAGTCAGTCTCATTTTGCAGATTCTTGTGCGATGTTTTTTATTGTTGCTTTGGCTGTTTTTGTCACCTGAGTGTCAGTCCCTCTCTTTTTGTTCTTGCCTGAACAGCCAGTAGCCCACTGGACCTGTGAGAGACTGAAACAGTTAATGTCTCAAAAGTTGTGGTGGGGCAAGTGCTGCTTAAAGACAAACCCTGCACAGCAAGGAACCCAGGTGAAAAGCCCATCAGCTCAGACATCAGCAACAGGAGGGGGAGGGCGTGCTGGAGCGTGCACAGCTCCCTCTTCTGATAAGCTGTTCTGATACAAAGATCAAACAATGGCCATGACTGCAGGGAAGGAGAAGTTACTCCACAAACAACCCCCAAGCCCAAAGTCTCACAAACTGCTCATTAACCTGAGGAGTTCGGGTGCCCGCCCGAAGGAGGGGCAAGGATGATAAAAGGACACCAGCTGAAGCCCCGGGAGCACAAGCCCACCGGGACTGGACCCCTCGGCTGACTGGACCCCTCGGCTGACTGGACCAACGCTGGACCCAGGACCGGTGAAATCTTTCTCTCTTCCTTTCTCTCTCTCTGTCTTCTTCTCTCTTTCCTTTTCCTTTTCCACAATCCCTACACCTCATCCGTTTCAAGACATACACTGTTGACCAAGTCTGAGACTAAGAGTGGATCCAGCTGCCCCTAGGCCCTTCTCTGAGGAGGAGTCTAGAAAGCAAGGGGGTCTGCTCTGAACCTCCTGACTCAACGGGAGGGATCTCCTTATTCCCTGAATCGATGTATATGGTTACACGGTTTACAGAAGTAGTCTTATGCCAATTCCTGTTGTGAGAAACCCTGCCGCCTACTACCACGCCTCCCCAGTTTCTTTTGCTTCTGTCATAAATAAAGTCTTTAACCAATCCTTTGGTGAAATTTCACCTTAATTTAGCCCGAGGGAATTTTGAATTAAACACGACTCCCTGGTCTGTCCAGTCTGGGTTGTGACAGGACTCCACTGGGGATGGGTATGGGAGATGGCTTTTTTAGACCAAACAAGTATAAACCACATGTATCAACTCAAATCTTCCAGAACTGACAAAGTGACAGAAAAATACTGATTTTTAACCTGTGTTTTACAACAACAAAACAAAACATTTCCTGGTGGATCATAGTTTTGGGATGTTTGGATAACTTTCATCAGAGAAAAGCATCATCTTATGACCTCCCACAGATCTGCTCCTTGAGAGGAGAAAATCTTTTTTGTGTCTCGGAAGAGAAACCAGTGAAGATCTAGAAAACGGAAAGCAAAGTTTGGAGCTCTGTTTTGTTAGGACAGTTGTGCTGTGGGGAAAAAAAAGGATTCAGTCTGATTTTATCAAAAGGTTTGTGTGTGCCTATGTGTCATGGTTTAACCCCAGCCAGCAACTAAGCACCACACAGCTCCTCACTCACTCCCCCCCACCTCCAGTGGGATGGGGGAGAGGATTGGGACAAAAAAGTCAAACTCATGGGTTGAGATAAGAACAGTTTAATAGGACAGAAAAGAAGAAAATTATAATAAGAAGAATAATAAAATGACAATAATAATAATAATAATAAAAGGATTGGAATACACAAAACAAGTGATGAACAATGCAATTGCTCACCACTTGCCAACCGATGCCCAGTTAGTTCCCGAGCAGAGATCCTTCCCAGCCCAACTCCCCCCCAGTTTACATACTGGGCGTGACGTCACACAGTATGGAATACCCCTTTGGTCAGTTTGGGTCAGCTGCCCTGGCTGTGTCCCCTCACAATATCTTGTGCCCCTCCAGCCTTCTTGCTGGCTGGGCATCAGAAGCTGAAAAACCCTTGACTTAGTCTAAACACTACTTAGCAACAACTGAAAACATCAGTGTGTTAGCAACATTCTTCTCATCCTAAATCCAGAACATAGCACTATACCAGCTGCTAGGAAGACAATTAACTCTGTCCCAGCTGAAACAGGACACTATGTTAGGGCCTGAGTGTTGTGTTTCTATGTTTATTTTGCAGCCTGTAGTTTTGCAGTGATCTCAGTGCACTTGGTGATCTTGAGATGAGCAAGGACTTCAACTAGACTAAGGCTACTGCTTTAACCATTTCAATTTTCTTTAGAATGAGTATAAGTATGTATTTTTTGATGTAGATACACAATGTGTGTCCATTTGCTGTACATTTCAAACCACTTTGCACATGCAGATTCTGTAAACTAATATTCTGCAGAGGTAGTTCCTTCAGAAACTGAAATAGAGAAGAAAACCCTGTGCCTCCAAATTAAATTTTTAGAGTCAATTTTCAAGAGAATACTTGCACGGGTTTTCCTTCACAGTCCTAGGGAGAATGTGAATTTTCTCCATAGTATACATTTAAAACTACATTTGTTCTGAGCTATTAAGAGTCTTGTAAGTGTACTATGTAGGAATGAGCAAGCTTTGGGGCTGAATCAGGACTGGTCTGTGATCATGTCTCCCTATAACTTATTCATTCACTCTCACATTTTTTCTTGAAAAACCTATAATTTATTCATCCCGAAAAGCATTAGAGTATGAACAGGGGCTTAAGCAGGAGGCTCCTGAAATCTAATCCTGATTATGATACATATTCATACCATACCTTTGGGTGAGTCCCTTAAGTTCCTCAGGTCAATTTACACATCTGTACAGTATGATAAGTGACTTCAGTGAGGTATTGGGGAGATTAGTTATGTTTGTAATACACTTTGAAGATCAATAAATAAGCTAATGTTAAGAAATTTTTTTCTTGGGTCACACATATTGGTGAATGTTTCTTCTCACTCTGAGAAAGAAGGAATAGCATCTTCTCTGGATAGCCCCTTGGAAGGGTGGTAGTCTATCACATGTAGTTGTGGTATATCTAATACTAACATTGCTATGAGTTTAAACTCGTATTTACCTGAATGTGTGTGCTTGGAGAAGAATATAGCTGAAAAAGGATTTGGAAGAAGCAGTGTAAAGAACCTCAGAAACTGAGACTGTCCTTGTTTGCTCTGCATGTCTTACTATTTTTTGTTTATTAGAAGCTACAAACAAATAGAATATTTTTTTATTCTCAGAAATACTAGAACAGCTTCACACAGGGGGCTGAAATTAGCTAGTTGGAGTGGGTGACTTAAGAGGAACACATTGACATGCGTCTTTATCCTCTGTCCCCAGTTCTCCTCATTTTCCATGGATACTTTTTTCTCCAGTTCTGTTTACAGCCTGACAATAATTAAAGAACCTATTTATGTTGCACAGGGAGGACAAACTGGCTCCTGAATATGTGAGTCATGCAGCAGAGAGTGCTGCAAAGTTACACACGAGGCTGAGACTTAAAAGCATGTGGATGATGCTTTTAGAGGCAATTTCAGCAAGACTCACCCAGTTCTGGAGTTTCAGAACTGTTTTAATTATTGCTTGATTTTGGCACTGATTTACACTACCCCCTACAATTAAAACTAAAAAAATTACGCTTGCCTTCAATGCCAAATTATAAATTAAATATTGACCTTGGAAGTCATCTTATGACTAACTATTGTACATTTTGTTTTACTTTGTTAAGGATATAGAGGAAATCCAAGTAGCATACAAGCAAAAAGCTAAGAGGTTGTAATCCATTTTTTTAAATTTCTGTTCTGTATTTGCAGAATATTTTTGTTACATAAATAAAATGATCTGAAACATACAAAGTACATAAAATGTGTTTAACTAAGAACTCCTGATATTAAAAATGTCTGTATCCTCTAAGAAGAAAAAAAAAAAGACTTTAAGTACATGCATAACTGAATTCTGCAGGATTACTCATATGAAAAAGATTATTCATTATTTTAAGTGTTTGCAAGGTTGATGTATTTCTGATTAAATATCCATGCTGGGTATGGTTTATAGCTTCTGCTGTTAAAATTGCACCAGTTATCTTATTTTCTAATTATTTGTCTGAAAGCTTATTCACATATTTTGTATTCCATATTTGCAAAAATGACCTACTAAAAGATCTTGTTTCAAGAACTGTGTCATTCTGGGGTAGAAATCAAAATCAAAACTTTTTGTATATTAGTTAATGATGGTTAATTTTTTAATTTGTGGCAATTTTAGAATTTTCATATGAGAGGAAATATTGTGAAACAGTGAAGACTTAATGTTTTGCTTGGGTGGCTGTATAATTCTCAAAAACTATGTTGCTGCACCTTTTGGAAATTTGTTTTACAGGTAACAGATGTAAATCTCCAGGAGCTGAAAGCACTGTTCATAGAAGGTTAAATTTATTCTACCTTGTACAGCAGAGCTGGCCTCTATAAATAATTTTATTATGTTCTTTTATAAACATTTTTGAAGAAGAAAATTCTTGGTTTAACACAATAACATATTGTATTTTCACTACTCAAAGAATTAGATTGATTATAGTGGCATCTAAGATTGATAATACACAGATTTCTATTATGACACCCATTGTTTTAGTGCTAGACTGCAGAGGAATGCTTCCTTAAATGCATCATTGTATAAAATATTGACCTAGAGGACTTCATTATTCAAGCTGGAGAGACAGTCACTACTTAACAGTAATAAACTGTTTCTGTGTTACATCGAGAATACTTCGGAAAATATGAGAGTTGTCAAATCTCTTGAAAATCCTGTCTTTATAGTACACATGACACTAAAGCTATGGCTGTATTTTCTGCTAATAAAAGCAAAGGCACAGACAGATGTGAAGGATATCATGGTATACTGACAGGAAACTAAGAAAAATGAGTACTTTGTTGAGGAGCAGAAAAAGACGCAGGTCCGTGACCTTGGGAAGGTTTAATAGATATAGTTTGCTTTTGGGTTTTGCTTTTTTTTTTAACTGATGGGGAAAATATGGATAATGCAAAGAAGTATAAGGTTAGCATGTAAAGTTTAGGTGTATGAATTAAAATTTACTATTATCTTTCAAAAAAAAATCAGCTGAAATATAAAGAAAAAATTAGAGTGGTTATCAAAACCAAAGAAAAGTTTGTGTGACTCCAAGTTTCTAACATTCTCTCCAAGCTTTGGTCATGCCAGAGCCTACTTCAGATTAGTTCTTCTCCAATAGTTGCATGATTCTTCTACCAACATGAATGCTTGGATCTGAAAGAAAGAGAAAAATATTCCTGCAGAGGCAGTGACTGCGGTGTTTAGTCCACTCCATGTAGAAGCAGAAATAAGTGGTAGGAGTTTACCATTCATGATAGGAAAGGAATGATATTTTGGTTGGTCACAAGGTGCAACTGTGCTTTTCAATGAGATAAAGAGAAAGAGATGATCAAATTTGTCATCAAATTCCTTTGAAAGCCAGTTACAAGATAGATATCTGATTTGTATTTCCCTGATATATCCTAATATCTCTTCATGTTTTTGTATATACACATATAGAAATAAAATCTGTTATGTTCTTGGGAACATAAAGTAAAGGCATACACCAAGCATGTTTTATCTGACTATGATCACAGTCTTAGCTTAAACTGTGTTTGCTCTTTCTTCACAGGCTGTGCATTCTAGTTTACCCAGAAAAGCAAAAAAAAAAATTAAAAAGAGAATCAGAAGTAAGTAAGCACATGCTTAAATATGGCAAAAAATTGAGCATTTGGTTTTGTTTTGTGTTGTAAAAGTCACACAGTTTTAATATGAGGACACATCTGCATCATTTAACTATAGACATAATATTAATTTTCATCCACAATTTATTAATAACTTACAGTGAGCTTTTAACACATACCCATAGACGAGTTTGACTCTGGCTGTCATTTACAGCACAGCATAATCTGTGTATCATAAACTAAGATATAACCAAACTGTAGAGCAAAACAACAGGAAAAATCTTGAATTTTCTCATTGTATTGAAGTATGTGAAGTGTATTTACATGTATATTGAACCTTGTTTTAAGAGTTATTTTTAAAAGCAATTTCATGTGAGCTGAAAGTCCATATTGATCACAGCCTTTATATTCTTTTGATAAGACTGTCAGTAAGAATCATAGAACAATTTATATTGGAAAAGACCTTTAAGATCACTGAGTACAACCGTTAACCTAATACTGCCTTGTCCACCACTAAACCGTGTTCCCAAGCACCACGTCTACATGTCTTCTAAACACCTCCAGGGATGGTGACTCCACCACTTCCCTGGGCAGCCTGCTCCAATCCTTGACAAACCTTTCAGTGAAGAAATTTTTCCTAATATCCAATCTAAACCTCCCCAGGTGCAACTTGAGGCCATTTCCTCTTGTCCTATCTCCAGCCACCTGACAGAAGAGACCGACCCCCACCTGGCTACACCCTCCTTTCAGGTAGTTGCAGAGAGCGATCAGGTCTCCCCTCAGCCTCCTTTTCTCCAGGCTGAACAGCCCCAGCTCCCTCAGCCGCTCCTCATCAGACTGGTGCTCCAGACCTTCACCAGCTCGGTTGCCCTTCTCTGGACACGCTCCAGCACCTCCATGTCTGTCCTGCGGCGAGGGGCCCAAAACTGAACACAGCACTCGAGGTGCGGCCTCACCAGTGCCCAGTACAGGGGACCATCACCTCCCTGCTCCTGCTGGCCACACCATTTCTGATACAGGCCAGGATGCCGTTGGCCGCCTTGGCCACCTGGGCACACTGCTGGCTCGTATTCAGCCGGCTGTCGACCAGCACCCCCAGGTCTTTTCCACCGGGCAGCTTTCCAGCCGCTCTGCCCCAAGCCCGTAGCGCTGCGTGGGGTTGTTGTGACCCAGGCGCAGGACCCGGCACTCGGCCTTGTTGAACCTCACACAACTGGCCCCGGCCCATCGATCCAGCCTGTCCAGATCCCTCTGTGGACCCTCCTGCCCTCGAGCAGATCAACACTCCCGCCCAGCTTGGTGTCATCTGCAAACTTGCTGGGGGTGCCCTCGATCCCCTCGTCCAGACCGTTGATAAAGATATTAAACAGAACTGGCCCCAGTACCGAGCCCTGGGGAACACCGCTTGTGACCAGCCACCAACTGGATTTCACCCCATCCACCATCACTCTGTGGGCCCGGCCACCCAGCCAGTTTTTCACCCAGCAAAGAGCATGCCCATCCAAGCCATGAGCAGCCAGTTTCTGCAGGAGAATGCTGTGGGAAACGGTGTCAAAGACTTTACTAAAGTCCAGGTAGATGATATCTGCAGCCTTTCCCTCATCCATTAAGTGCGTCGCCTTGTCATAGGCGGAGATCGGGTTAGTCAGGCAGCACCTGCCTTTCACAAACCCTCGCTGGCTGGGCCTGATCCCCTGGTTGTCCTGTACATGCCGCCTGGTGGCACTCAGGACGATCTGCTCCATAACCTTCCCTGGCACCGAGGTCAGACTGACAGGCCTGTAGTTCCCTGGATCCTCCTTCCAGCCCTTCTTGTAGATGAGCGTCACATTTGCTAACCTCTAGTCAACGGGGATCTCCCCGGTTAGCCAGGACTGCTGATAAACGACCGAAAGCAGCTTGGTGAGCACTTCTGTCAGCTCCCTCAGTACCCTGGGGTGGATCCCACCTGGCCCCATAGACTTGCGTGTGTCTCAGTGGTGTAGCAGGTCACTAACCATTTCCCCCTGGATTATGGGGGCTTCATTCTGCCCCCCGTCCCTGTCTTCCAGCTCAGGGGTCTGGGTACCTGGAGAACACCTGGTCTTACTATTAAAAGCTGAGGCAAAGAAGTCATTAAATACCTCAGCCTTTTCCTTATCCTTTGTTACTATGTTTCCCCCAACATCCAGTAAAGGATGGAGATTCTCCTTAGCCCTCCTTTTGTTGCTAACGTATTTATAGAAACATTTTTTATTGTCTTTTACAGCAGTAGCCAGATTAAGTTCTAGTTGGTCTTTGGCCTTTCTAATTTTCTCCCTGCATAACCTCACGACATCCTTGTAGTTCTCCTGAGTTGCCTGCCCCTTCTTCCAAAGGTCATAAACTCTCCTTTTTTCCTGTGTTCCAGCCAAAGCTCTCTGTTCACCCAGGCCAGTCTTCTTCCCTGCTTGCTCCTCTTTCGGCACATGGGGATGGCCTCCTCCTGCGCCTTGAAGAATTCCTTCCTGAAGAATGTCCAGCCTTCCTGGACTGCTTTGACCTTCAGGACTGCCTCCCAAGGGACTCTGTCAACCAGGCACCTAAACAGGCCAAAGTCTGCCCTCCAGAAATCCAAGGTGGCAGTACTGTTGACCCCCTTCCTTACTTCTCACATGCAGGATCTTCTGAAATCAAATTTAGAAATATGTGGTTTTCCTATTCGGTTTCAATATCCAAAGCAAATTATCCTTCTGCAGACAGAGAAGCATCAGAAACATATTTTTCTTTCAACTTGTAAGTTATGTGAGTAGGAATAGCTTTCTAGTTTCTGAAATATTTACTAAACCAAGAATATATTCACACAATGAAGAAAATTTATTTTGTAAAGAATACCCTGTAGCATTTAAATTAGAGAAGTACGTAAAGTTTGGTGGTCACTCTTAGAATATTTTTAATTGAAAAGGGTAAACCTGTATTCAGGGAACTGTAAACTTTTCTTTCATTGTTAATCCCATCAAAAGCAGTAGCACTGGAATAAGATCAGGATTTATAAAACAGTTAGAATATTATTACTAACTTCTGTAAGTTATTTTTCAAGTGGTGAACACTTTCTGTCTTTTGCAGAGCTATTGTGTTGTGTGACTCCAAAACTTCAAGCTGCCTGTTTAATTTGAAAAACTTGGGCAGGGACATACATTTCCAACTATACCCTTCTGAGTTTATCAGTCAGGAGGATGGGAATCTGTCTAACATGGTCCTGACATGAAGTTTCCCTGGGAAGTGTGTCACTAAGTAAATGTAACTGTCCTTAATTTAGAGTATTGTCTTCTCACTTCTTCCCTTAGTAGTCCCTGGCTTTGAATCTCCAGACTCCACTTGCTGATAGTCTCTTATGCATTTGAGTGACTGCACCACATATTTTTGATTTCTGTTTGCTATTTTTGAGCCTCCTTCTCTTCCTGCTTCAGTGCTCCGCATTCAGAACTTCAGCACCTGAACTCGGATCCTTGTGGGACTGTAAGGCCTCACCTGCATCTGTTGCCTGTCCTATTTTCTTCTGACCTTGGCTTTCTGGGCTTTGCACACTCAACTGACATTTTCTGCAAAATACAATGCCCTGAATCCTCTTTTAAAGAAGGCTTTTTCCCAGATATAGCATTTGTTTTTCTATTGCTCACTGTTTACCTGGAGTATTGGATATTCTCATTTCCCCCACTTAAAGACATAATTAAGTGTCTCATAAAAAGTACAAGTCACACACATACAGAGAGTACCCTTGAGGTAGATCCTGGTGTACCTCATGTTTAAATATTCCACAGAATTTTAAGGCTCAAATATAGTTATTCAAATCTTTTTCATATGGTTTTTACACTTCACTCCCAACCAAAATTTTACAATTGCTGAAGAAAAAGTAATATTTTTCATTAACAATGGTCAAGAAAAATCATCATGGTTTTGTCTTTGTTTTCATTGTTTGTAGATTTGATTTTGGTTTAGGTTTTTTCAACACTCAAATTTTAACTAAAACCTAAGAGAATTCCCTGTGGATGCTTTTAACAAAATAAATACCTAACAAAGAAAAAAAAGTTGTCTTGGAACTAAGGAAAGTCAGCTGCTGAGTTTCTTCATTTCTTTGTTTATGTTCAGGCCATCTTACTAAATTTCCTGTTGCTTTGTTATTTGATTAAAGCTTAAATTTAGATCAGGCCCAAACATAGTTCTCACAGTGCTGTTTTGATGAGGACCTTTCAATTTATTTTTTTTTAACAGAAAAAAAAATAATAATTGGACTTCACTGTTTTCCTTTATATTTCTATAGCACCGTTGAAGATACAGGGAGCCCTCTGTTAAAGGCTGAGATATCCTCACTTTGTGTGTATGTGGAAGGAGTGGGCATCAGAGGGATGTGGAGGAAAGGGATGGCACAGAGCAGGAAGACTACACTTACATATCTAACAGAGTTCCCCAGCCATAAATCAATATTTTTCTAATCACCCCAGAGCAGTGTTTGACAGATGTCAGCATCTCCAGAAGTGATGCAGAGAAAGAAGAGTCACGGGAACTCTTCACAGTGACCTAATTTACTTAAAATCAGTTACAGGAGAGCAAGCTGGAGCAGTTAAAAAGTCAGGGCAAGATACAGTCATAGACAGCTTGATGCTGAGTAATCATTAGGGAGACTATGTTCCACCACAGCCTGAGGTGACCTCACTGCAGACCTACATCTGACCACGATGGCCACTGGGCATTTCTTCTACTTCCCCTTTCCTGGTTCTGGTGCTCATCTGCTGAGCCACTTCTGTCTCTTAAATGTACAAATCCTTTCTTTTCTTGCTCCAGAGTACTGCTGTAGTTTTGGCAAGGCTTTAACAGTAGGTCAAAAGTCTGCTTCAGTGTCTTCACATTTCTCCATGTTTTTCTAATTACAATGATTGCACTGGTTTAATGTCATATTCCTGCCATTTGGTCCCTTTTTTTGTCAGGATGCGGGGTGGTAGTTGGTAAAACTTCTTTCTTTTCGTAATAACGACATATGTTTTGGTGGCACTGCAGAACCCTGAAATCACTGATTTCTGCAGCAACCTGCTTAGCATTGAGCGAAGGTCATGGAGGTTGCGCAGTCGTGTTGATTTGCAACCTTTTATATGTTCCTCTCAACCTCATCTGTTTTCATGGCTTTAATTACAATCTCTACACACAAGACCCAGATTTATCTCTACCCCAATGACCTTTCCCCCATGTTAAGATTCTTATTTTAGTTGTGTAATTTCTTTTGATTATTTAAGGGACCATCATAAACTCTGTCTATTATGCAAAAGTGAAAAGCTTGTTTCTTGTTTGAACACCGGGAGCGCAATTAAACGAGTTGTCTACTTAAACAAATGCAAAATCCAATTCTTATTTAAAACTGTAGTCTCACTTTATGGCCAACCCAGTAACCCACCAGAATTCCAAATAAAAAATGAGTTTCTGATTACATCTATAAAATCCTCCTGAATTTTGGTTGTATTGCCAGCCCCTGGTTTACAGCCTGAGGAACTAAACTTCTAAGTTTTTCTTCTAGTCCTTCAACCTCTTTTTTTTTGGCACACAGGTTTCAAAACATTGACATCACTTGTGATACTACAGATGTTCTTCTACAGATTATGTGGCTACATTTACTTAGTTACCAAAATAAGTGTGTCCCATGGCTGAAAATATATTAGAAAACTTAAAAGAGACTTTGTTTTCTGAATCTGACATTGTCTGCAGGTTGGGCAGCATTTGATATCTCAGGAATTAAATATAGTAATGTTCTTGGAAATGTGTACATTTGATGTCTTGTAGAGTACCAAACGCTCTGAAGGATGGGTCGGACAAGTGGTGTAACATCATTTAAAAAAAAAAAAATTACTATGAAACAATTATGCTAGCATCTTCTGTGCAACCTCCCATGTGATGTGACTGTTGAGATTAGAGGGAATTTCTGGGTGTGATAGGGTTAGAGAAGCAGTTGGAATGGAGCATGTGGTTAAAACAGGAATAGAAAGTTGTAAAAGTTAAAGATGAGAAAACAACACCTTATGGAAGATCTTTTGTAGGTACTTCACATCACTCATCTCAAATTTCTAGTTTTGACAAACTATTGTGACTGTGTCAAAAGTTAAGCTTTTTTACTTTCATTTACCCAAAAAATTTAACAAGGAAAAATGAACAAAATAGCTATTATTTACAACTTGTCATTCAATTTCTCAGCATAGTATACTGAATTTTTATTTCTTTTTATCTTGATTCAGTGGCTTTTGGCTGTGAATTAAATATCTGTAGAGCTCCAAAATTCGATAGGAATGAAATGTATAAATGATGAAGGGAATAAATAACATGTAGAACTGAAAGATCAATTCATTACCTTACACTAATGCACCTGAATACTTAGCTGTGTATTCTTCAGTATCATTGCTATGTTGTGAAAAAAAGCTGTTGAAGTTAAGTATATAGCCTAAGTATACTCTTCTTCTCACAGTTCTTTGTTAGAATGGGTGCATATTTGTAAGCTTATAGTTCAAACAAATACTGCACTTTTCCAGTCAATGTCATGGTCATTGCTCTTTACAGAGGTTTGGTTCACAGATTATGAGCTAGATCTTGTTTGGGTGAAAATAAATTAGATATGCTCCATCTGACACACTCCAACCACGTATTGGTGTTCAGCACACAGGACCCAGACTAGAGTTAGTCTGACCCAAAGCCCCTGAAGCCTGGACAGGGTGGACATGGTGTCTTCAGGATGGTTTCATTGCACGGGTGTGAAATTGCACTGCACTACTTGATAATTCAGTCACAACCATTAGGGTGGCTCACAAGATGGAGCATGAGATCAGGATCAGACCCAAAGGCTGGTACTGCTCTCAGCCTATGTGTTCGTCTGCCTGTGAGTGCCTCTGCTTCCCTGACCATAGAGTAAGGATTGCACTATCCTTATAGAAAGCTTTGAGACCTAAAACTCTCATGCATAGCGTAACGAAAAGGTGCACAGGTTATGAAAGAAACAAGGGAAAAAGAACCCATGGAATAAGTCTGTGGATATGCATACTACAACATCATACACATGCTCTAAGGAAAGATACAAATGGTAAATGTTTTACTTTTTTAAACAATGCCAATTTCATGGTGTTTTAGATAGATTCATAGAATCATAGAACCATTTAGATTGGAAAAGACCTTTAAGATCACTGAGTACAACCGTTAACCTAATACTGCCTTGTCCACCACTAAACCGTATTCCCAAGCACCACGTCTACATGTCTTCTAAATACCTCCAGGGATGGTGAGTCCACCACTTCCCTGGGCAGCCTGCTCCAATCCTTGACAAACCTTTCAGTGAAGAAATTTTTCCTAATATCCAATCTAAACCTCCCCTGGCACAACTTGAGGCCTTTTCCTCTCACCCTATTGCTTGCCACTTGGGAGAAGAGACCGACCCCCACCTGGCTACACCCTCCTTTCAGGTAGTTGCAGAGAACGATCAGGTCTCCCCTCAGCCTCCTTTTCTCCAGGCTGAACAGCCCCAGCTCCCTCAGCCGCTCCTCATCAGACTGGTGCTCCAGACCTTCACCAGCTCGGTTGCCCTTCTCTGGACACGCTCCAGCACCTCCATGTCTGTCCTGCGGTGAGGGGCCCAAAACTGAACACAGCACTCGAGGTGCGGCCTCACCAGTGCCCAGTACAGGGGACCATCACCTCCCTGCTCCTGCTGGCCACACCATTTCTGATACAGGCCAGGAT
>NC_044030.1:2826273-2918773 GCF_900496995.4 Aquila chrysaetos chrysaetos | reverse complement strand
TAAAGAATTTGATCTTGCAAACACTTGTAGCAGCCCTGGCTTCAGTTGATCCGTGCAGGAACATAAGGATTTTTTTTTCTGATTCAGAGTAAAAGCAAACGGTCTTCTGAAATCTCTATAGTAAGGTGAAATGGAATGTATTCCATACCCACAAATCCCAGCAGGCATAACTGGGACTTAACAGCCTCTTACAGGTAGTTTCTTCATTCAGATCAAGGTACAAAGCATGTGAAGGTGGAGTTAGTTCTTCATTCTAGATATGCATCCCAGAAATCAATAATACTGAGGCTGCTTGGGGTGAAATCATTACACTGCTGCCTTTGTGAGATGGTTTGTTGTATAATTATGTTCCTGTTGCTAATAAACAGAATTAGCAGGTGATACTGATATGATTTTAGTATTATCATATATTATCAGGACAAGTCAAAAGTGAGTCTTGTATAAAGAATGTAAATTTCATACCCCACTTCACTTTAATTACTTTTTAACCTAGAACACTGGTGCCATCTTTTGTAAAGACAGTTTTGACACAAAACAGAAAAAGTCTTTAAAAGTGGAAATTATGCTATCTTCATGATCTCCTTAAAAGAAATGCAGAGTGAAGAAGCTGTTTTCAAAATCATTTATGAATGATGATAAACTCTGTTTAAACTTGCTTTTTGCAAGTAAAAATTCCCACGCAGGTAGGTAAAATAGTGTGCAGTCTTTAATTTTTTTATTCAAAAGTGTCCTCCTGTTAATCTGCTCCATAAACAGGAAGTAACCAGAGTATCGGGTCACTAATAATAATAAGCTACCTGACAGTCACTGTATTAAAATTGGTCAATAGTAATCAGAATTATGATGAAAGGGAGAAAAATCTATTTTCTCTTATCTCTCATAATTGAGTTTGATCCTTACCTTGACGAAATTATATTGGAACACATTGTTTAAGTTGCTTAACCTTTTTGCTCCTAGACTGAGTCCTGTTTGGTGACCTTGCTTTAAAACAGAGAGAGTTCATGTTAACAAATTTGGAGGTCATCCAGCCTGAAGCGCATTATTTGTGTTTTAACAGTTTAATAACAAGGTGAAGTGGAGCACTCCAGAGGATGGCTATAATAGCTTTATTGCTTTTTCGTTATTAAGACCTCTTAAGATAATTGTTTTCAAAATTATAATATGAGCTTTTAAGAACTTCCAGTCTGAGCACTGATTTATGCTGTCCATGATTCCATTTCTGCTCTGTTTCACACTGTGTTAATTTTCATTAAGTTCATTATGTTTGAGACCTCTTAAGGGATTTATTTAAAATTCATCTCTTGATTAGACACATACTGTATACTTTTACTGCTGTAACAATATCTATTTTTTTCCCAAAGATAACAAGATCTGAGTTATGGCTGTAATGCTATTCCTCAGAGTGCCTATATCAAGTCTCTTAGCGATATTAATATGTTGCTGTAATTATTTTTTGATGCATGTAAAACATATAGGATTTGATGAGAAAAGATATGTTTAACCTAAGTGGGTTAGTGAAGTAAATCCCAGCTACACATTCTATATTGCATGCTTCTTTTAGGTACTATAAAAGATTAGATAAACTTCAAAATAGGAATTCAATATAATTTTAGAGGATTTAGTAAAGTCAGTTCATCAGAATAACACATGTAGATGTTTAATTTACAAAACAGCAGTTTGCAGACTGGAATAAAGCTTTTCCTAAAGCCATTAAATTTCTGCTTGACTTTAATAGTCTTTAAAATAAAAAGCAGCTACACAATAGATATTTCTTACTTGATAATACAAGAGTGTGTCATTATTATTATTATCTACTGGTAAAATGTATATTGGATTCATTATCAATAACTGTGGTTTATGTTTTATATATGTAGATGTAAAACATATCTGATGGAACAAAAATCTAACAACTGGGACACATTTTCAATGTTACAGGCTATAATAGTTTCTCTCCTAGGATTAGGAATTAGCAAAATTAATGCAATGTATTGTCTGTGGATAAAATATAGCTTAATTTTAGAGAAAGGAGACAAAAAAAAAAGATGGATAGACTAAGCTATATTTTTTCAGACTCTTAATAGTGCATGTTTTATTCTTAGGCTAAAGCCGTATTCTTGTTACAGTTTCTGTCTTTTATTTGATGTGCTGCTTGACACTTCATTGATTATGAACAGGAGAGGCCCTGTAAATGCACACAGCCTTGATGTCCAGAAGACCAGGTCTTTAAGCTCAGTTATTCCCATTCAGCACCATGTTCTCACCTTTAAAAGAATATTTTGTCATCATTGTGTTGTATTACTGCAAAGTTCTTTGTATGAAGCAATTCAATGTGTTTGGTATTTAAAGAGATTTAAAACCATTTAAAGAGATTTTTAAAAAATAAATTCATTAGCTTTAAAATATTTAAATTAAAGACCTTGTGAGTCTCCTGGTTTGGCTGTTATAGATTACCTCCTCCCTCCTTACATGTTCACTCCAAAGGTTTTTGGCATGAATGAAAGTTCTAGAAACTTCTGGTTTCTAGCCCAGTTTCGTTTATTGAAATACTCAGAGTGAAATACTATTCCAAATATTATTCTAAGTATAACTCCACCTTCTAATCCACCTTGCTCAATGTTTGGTAGTGTCATATATGTTTTGCTTGGTTTTTATTAAGTAATGTGGTGTTTTAACAAATATATATATATATATATATATATATATATATATATGAAATTTACACAGAAAGAGCATGAACCTCCATGGGTAATTTTTTACTGAAAAACTGAAAGATTCACAAATTCCTCTAATCTATTAAAGAATCTATTCTGTGAGGCTTCTACAACTGTTATGCAATCCATTCTGATTTTTTTTTTATTTTAATTCTAAGATAAACCACTTTCTTTTGTATAATTTATTCAGAAAGATAAGAGAGGCTTAATACAGGTATTAAAGAACTGGATCACATAGTTGCCTTTTTTTTTGTCTTACACAGTAAAGTGGCTTCTTCCACATTGTGAAAATCACAAGTCACACAGCTTGAAGGCAGTTACTGGGACAGTATTTTGTTTGGTTTGTTGAGTTAAGGTGTCTGTGTACCACTTAGGATGTGCAAATACTAGTAAAGTGCATTCATGTTTACCTTATTGTAGGGCAGATTCTCCTGTGGCACTTTTGAATTATTCTTCAGGCACGAAGCTTCTGAATGAAGATTAATTTGAACAGTAGAGATTCTGCCCTCTGTATTTCTCCAGGTCTGAAGACCCTAAAAATGCTTACAGTAGGTTGTCCTAAACAAAAATGGTTCCAAAGTCAATGTAAATGTATTTTCTGCAACAGCAGTTTCCCTGATCTGTACTGAATGCTACTAAAATGAAAAGTCCAAGACTGGAACCCCAATGTTAATTTTATATAGGTACCTACTAGCTGCTCTCTGTAGCTGTTTTCTTGGCTCTGTGCTGCTTCTCTGAGAATTTCACATATTCTCTTGGGGTGTGATGACTGTTCTTAAAAAAAAAAAAGGAAGTTTCTGTTATTCATAATTAAATAGACTTTTTAAAAAGTACTTGTCACATAAGCATGTTTAACACTGCATGCTTTTAATTGAAAAGCTAATAGACTTTCAGGGACTTGGCTGCAACAGTATATCTTTGTTTTATTGCACTACTATCTAGTAAGATATTGGTGGACTACATAGTTATTGAAAAACTAGTGTGAGATGAGACTTTAATAGTTAACAGGAGAAGCTGAACAGCATTTTCAGGTCACTCTTCAGTAACTGCAAGCAGCATGCATTGCCTAGAGAGCACCTGAGGGCTGTGGCTGGGATGATGCTCTTACTTGGTAAAGTAACTTTACCGTAGCTTTCTCCTTTCAGTGGGAGCAGGCTCAGTGATAGTGCGTGCTCATTCATCCACCTGCAACTTTGGGAAGTTCAGAGACAGATGTAAAAGATAGATATGAAATAAGTTTAAATAGGAAACCAAACTGGATCCTCCTTTATTACTGGGAGACTCTGGATCCAAATCTGACCTTTACAACTTTGCTACAAAATAAGAGATTGTTGAAAGATAAAGTACAATGATGTTCAAGTGACAATATCTGTGTTCAGTGACTGAATCTCTAGTAGCATCTCTTTCTGTGAATTTTTAATTGAAGTTGTAGTTGTGACTCTGATGCTCTGAATCAACTTATTCTTCATGTTACTAAAAAGAAAAACAAACTGTAAAATTAATTTTGTCATGAGAAACATGCCATAAATGGGTTTATAAGGAGTAATGATTTTCAAAATTTGTCCTTTGTCAAAAGTACTTATCATTGTGAGTCCTTTTTTTTTTTCACTTGTACAGCAAGTTGAGCTTCTGGAAACTGGCCTGTTACCAGAAATGCTGTTTGGGTCTGCTTCATCACTACAAATCTCTGCCACTGTCTTCACTGCAGGATCTGTTTGTGGTTTTTAAGCAGCAAAGGTGAAACCAAAACTGACCTTCTAAGCTTTGGAGATTGTCCCTCCCCTACCCTGCCTGCAATCCATTTTTTGATAAACCCACCTTGTTTATGAGCAGATTGAGAGCTATAATCCATATGAAGGGGGATTGGACTTGCACAGTGGCTTCTACACCAAGAGATTAGGAGTGTGCACACGTCATGGAAAATATATTAAAGAGGAGGGTTATTCTTTTTCTTCCTTAGCAGCTGTATTTCAGTAAGGACCACACAGAGAGCCTGTAATAGGTTGCAGATGGCAAACAGAAAAGTATATAATTCTAGCACCGTGAAAGCTTTAATTTTTTTTTTCAAGTTGGCTCTATGTAGCTGAAAACCTGATAAACCCAGAAACTTTGGCAATTTTAACTGCTTTTGAATGCCTTTTTTCATCCATTTTACCTGTTTGTGGTTTTTTCCTCATCTGACTCTTCCCCAGTGTCTTCCTATCCAGAAATGTCAGGGAGAGGTGTACTCTTACTTTATTTGCTGTAGTCTAAGCCTCTTAGTTAAATTATAACACTAATTAAATCTTATCCCAGTGGGAGAAATATTGCACTGGTTGGTTTCAGTGCTGTAGCTGCTTTGTGCCACAGGAGTGCTGCACAGTAGCCAAAGGAGTAGTGAGAATTGCAACCTTAGTGTTTGTTCACTATAGTATAAAATTCATGATACTCATGCTACTAAATCCTCTACCTGGAAAGAAGGTATTTACATGTGTTCTTTTCTCTTCTGTCTATGGTCAGGAGGGTGACTTTTAGGGAAGAAAAGTAAAAATGAATATACACCACTACATTAATCAGATATGTGTTGAACAACACAAATTCAAAGATTCCTTTGAAATATGTTATCATTATGGGCTAGAGCTAGGTTGGAAGAACAGACAATTCCTTCCTCTTCCATCATCTCCAAAATTATTTCCTACTACAAAGTTTGAAGTCTGAAGTCTGGAATTTACACTGGAGACCTTTAGAATTGGAGGAACACAAAGGGATTTTTAAACCTGATGGTTATTTTTTTTATGTTGTTAGCCTGATGTATCTGGAGATTTATCTCTCAGTTCATGTACATTCTCAGTGCTGAGTCTGCACTTTGTATTTCACATTTTATGGAGCAAGTAGAATATTAAAATTAGTAGCAAAATCTATTGTCTGCCTTCTCTGAGGAATGCCAGAATGCAAGCATGTCCAATTATTTGATTTTTAAGTTTTCCACTGTGTGAGGGCTTTATCACTTATGTTAACAGAGTCATTCTCTCTCTGTCTTTGCCTGTTTTGGTTTCTGTCCTTCTTAACTGTGGTGGTTTGTTTACTTCTCAAACAGGTGGATTAAACCATAGTGTGCCTACATGCCCTTCTTCTGTGGCTAAATCATTTAGTCACTCTCCTGTGCCCTCTATATAAATGACTTGTTATATAGCTAGGATTTTCCTATTTCTACCTTGTGTTTGGAAAGCTGTGACAGAAAGGATGCTGAATAAAGTGTTTAGGCTGTGGTTAGTCTTATTATCAGAACAGGGAAACTAAGACTGAAAAGTTTAAACAAACTCATGGACATCAGCATGGGGATTAGATCACATTGGTATTATTATTCTGTAGAACACGAACAACCCACTTTGCAGTTCCTTTCCAATTTAATTGGTACAGGGTTTTTGAACCTCCATCTTGAAAGTCCCCTGAAGCGTGTCACATCTGGAAAGTTGTTGACCATCCTGATACGGTGCTTTTTCATTGTCTTTTCTTGGGACGTTGCATTTTATGTCAGTCATTAATTATTTATTGACTCAGAAAGGGAGAGAAATGGATATTAGCATCCAGCATTTAGCACAAACTTGTGTGATGTGAGATCTGGTCTTAACTTGGCTAGAGCAGGGAGTCAGTCTTGAGTCTTCAGGGAAGTTAACTGACTTAATGATGTGTGGAGCAGGTAAGAAAGCAGACATGTCAGCATGTTTGCCTTTCACTTTCAAAAGGTATTGGTTTTGTCTTGATGTTGATACAGAAGATATCTCTTTCTCTTGCTCTTTCAGTCTCTCTCTCTCCCACATAAACATATAAACAGATGTGCATGCCCACATATGTACAAAAAGGATAGGAAAAAAGTTTCTGAAATGATTAAACAGTTGATTCTTCATAGCCAGATGATTATCATAAGTGAATGAGTCTCATTTTACCCACAAATTCCCTGTGGGACATAGAAACCTCCCCAATGAAATGCCACTGGAACAAAAATATTTCCTTTAAAGCTTTTGTTCATCAAAAGTCTCTTTCAAATGAAATATTTCATTAAAATCTTTAAATCAATTACATTCCGTGTATTTTTAATGCTCATTTAAACTTTAAGTTTTGTATCGCCACCTATCATTATTAGTTATGACTTCCTTAAAAGTAAAGTGTATTGACTTGAAATGTACTTAGAGGTTCTGTTTTCCCTTATGAGAGAGTAGAAGACATTTCTCTGGGGTTAGAACATTTGAAAATGAATGGTACAGATATTACTTTGCAAAAGTTATCAGCTAGGATTAGGAAGCCTTTATCAATAAGTTAATTTGCTCATACACTAATTTCCTCTAAAAAGGTCATTCCACAGCCAGATCCACTCAAATGAGAGCACTTCACTCTGAGCTCTGTGAATTTCATTGTTCCAAAAGAGGGCAATGAAGATAAAGGCTTTGGTTCCCTTGTTGCTGTTTAATCTCTACCCAGATTTATTTTGTCTAATTCTACTAATTTTTCTCTATCTGTGTATGCAACCATATATGTATGTACTTTAAGTCTATCCTGAAGGACTGGAAGTCCTCACCTGGGGTATCGATGCCAAATCTCCCACTTGTGGCCATAAGTATCTCACTTGTGGTGATTACAAACTGTCTTTAAAAAGGGTTGACCATCTAAAAAGAAAGCATGTAGCTGGATTAATCTAGAGACAAAGTATGCTCTGGACACTTTCTGCACTTGATTCGTGTTACTGACCCTCATATATCTGTATGAATACAGAAATGACAATCCCATAAGAAATCAATGAGAAAGCAAAGATTTCTTTGCTGAGTTCTGGCTGGAGGGGTGAAAATCCCTCATTGGTTTCTGTAGGAGCTCAGCTGGTGCCATGCTCTTCCCCAAAGCATTGTCATCACCAAACAGGCTGAATTACTGACATTATCCAGCCTGAATAACACAGAAACTATGAGTTAGCAACAAAAGCAAATGAAATTTTTAAGCTCTTTGTGTTGCCATCCTTCAAACTGTACATTTTAGAAGATTTACTTGCAGGTTACTCACTCACATGGTCCCATGTGATTACAGCTTTTCAGATATTCTCCAAGAGTGCATCTTCCATTTTAATTTAATCCAAAAGAAACTTGGTACACATGATGTAAGAGCACTCACAATAACTTGGGGGCGATTTGCTAGGGTTAGATATGCTGATGCTGAGATTTGCTTCCAAATTACATTTTTGAACTGCAGTAAAATGGTAGTGTAGATGCACCCATAATGTCCCAATCTGGCTTGCACCAAACAGATACTAACGATTCCTACCCTGTAAAACCTTGAGTTGTAGAAGATAAGAAATAAATAGGTAATGCTACTACTGTTGCACATGAACAGTAGCACCTCAGTGTATCTCCACGTGAAAGCTTATTTTATTATCACTTAAGGAAGTCATTACCCTTTTATGAGTGCTTACATGCTGCTTTACAAATATGTCACCACAGTTACATTATAAAAGCAGCATTATTTTTGCCAGTGGCATTTTATGAAGCAAGGAAAGTAGTTTGAAAGTAACTTTAAAAAATGCCTTTGCATTTTTTTACTCTGGAGGAGCAGAATTGATAATGTTTTCCTACACTAAAGTTACATCTTTTTAATAAAGTCTTCTTTTCTAAATGCTATATACCATCTGTAAATTATTCAAATATAGTATATATAATCAATACCTTGGTTTAATTGTACAGACAAGGAAGTTACAGATCATCTTTATTAGATCAGTATTTAAAGTGGACTAAAATAAAACTTATTTTTTATACTACTTGTGTTTTTATTTCCTGCTGAGTCTAAGTAACCTTGTTGGAGGTATCTCCAACATCCCCATCAGGTTAAATGATATCAGTCTGTTGCTTATTTTTTTACCAGTGGAAATAGGTAATAAGATTTCATCTATGAACAGAAGAAAAAATATTGGTCAAATAAAGAAACATTACAATTATTTTCTCTTTCAGCAAAAGACACTGATGACTATGAGCACTGTATTTTAAGGATCCTTCTTTAAAGAATCACTCACTTCTTAAAATTTTAGAAAGAATAGTACTTCATTTTCTTTACCTTATTTGTCAGTAACTTCCAGAAGATTAAAGGGCTAATGTTGTCATGCTACCATGATAGACAGTTTTGATTGGCATTTCTGTGGGTTATATTTTGATTTTCGTTTGGTTTTGTTTGGGTGGGGTTTTTTTTGTAAAGTAAAAATCTCCTGCCTCATGAACTACAGTTAATTTACTAAAATTGTTTTCTGTTTTATAATGTGAAAGCCATAATGTAAATTACACTGGATTTAATAACAGTTTAGATTTCCTGTGAAATTTAAAAGGTGGTAAATGACATGTGTTTCTCTATATAGAGTATTTTTGCTTTAAAAAAAAAAAATATGGTTTTAGAAAGTATAGTATATGCTGTCATTTATAAAACACCCAAATACTTATCCTTATGTATGAACAGTACAACAGAGATGAAGCTATTCTGAGCTCCTCAAATCTGTTATGATTTCATTATTGATCACTAGCTTTCCACTCTGTTTAGCAAAGATCTAGATAAGTAATGCTGTAAACGGATTTTTAAAAAGTCTGAATAAATATTCATTTTTAAAATGTATGGTCATTTTCAAATGACCATAGTGTATTCTGTGTAGTTGATTTTGCAGTTTGTAGCACCGTGTGCTTAGAAATCCCACAAGAAGTCAAATATATCCATATAAAAGTACAAATAACAATCCAACAGATAAAGTTAAAACTGGAAACTAGTTTACTAAATAGTTTTAAATGTTATGCAAATTTAACTATCACAATCAATTAATAAACTAAGCAATGCTGAATTCAAACTGTAAAAGCACTCAGATCTAGCTAATATCTAGCACCAAAATCATAATTATGTCAGATACCTCCTTGCATATGCATTTATAACAGTAATTTCTCAGGTAATGTACTGTGACTCCTTATAAAAATGTTTTTGTCCTTGTAAATACCACGCAATTTAGGAATGAAAAATACTATTTATTTATGTAAGGCTGTGCTTTCAGTGAATTACAGATGTTTATGCATTGTGTTAGCAACTTGGAGTACCAAGGTTAATCATTTAGAATTTTACCCAAAATCGTCAAAGAGGACTCTTGCTGGTCTAAGTCCTTTTTGCGCCTTACAATTAAAATTGAGTGAAATGTCCTTTCTCTCCGTAGATAATCAGAATTTATATGGACTTGGATGCAGTTCAATCTTCCCTCTTCTTTCATGTTCCCCCTCTACTGATCAGATCCAGATGAACCAGGGAGAAACTGAGATATCCTTGTTGACTTTAGGAAGATTGGGATGCAGGCACTTACTAATTACAAATCACCAGTCACTTGATTTCAAGGAAAGTCTGAGCTTCTTGACTCCTTTGAAAATATTCTTATTTAGAGATCAATGTGGCCCTGAGCAAAATATGTTTAACAGTCCCATTATGACATTTCTTTGCATCTTCACAGGAAGACCAGCCTGTTTAATAATACTGAACTCCATGCTGCAGTAGTTCAGCTCATGTCAGATCTGCATGTGAAAACTGGGATGTGGCTGCTCAGAGGTGCAAAGCTTTGAAAATGGGTTAGTTTCAGTCAGCAAGTGTTTGATAACCTGAAAGCAATGATGATACAGAAATTTTTCAAAGCGAAAGTGCATATGTTAATACCATTCTAGATATCCTTAGGGTTGTGTAGCTAATTGCATAGCTTTTTTAGAACACTACTTACTCTTCTAATCAATATCCAATTAGCAATTGCCATAGCAACTGTAAAATATAGGATGTCCTGGTATGTAAGGTATGTTAACTTCTAAGATACAAAACACCAGTGGGAAATACAAAGATGTCAGAGGAAAATTTGTAACTTTTCCCTCAGTGTTTTAAGGGGAAGAGATTGATACAGCTGTTCAGTCCTCAATTTGGGGAAATAAAAATACTGCTGCTTCATTTTACATTCCTGTTCTCTCCCTGGAATGATGATCGGAACCCCATTTTTTATTTATTTGGGATTTTTTGTGTCCACAAATGAATGAAAACAGAGACTAAAGTCATAGCTCAAGAAAGCAAAAGGTTGAACTGAGGAACTGCAGGTGATCAGCCTCTCATCAGGACTGATTCAGGATCAGTGGTAGTTTTACTTTAAGTGGCGTATTGGAGCCTCTTGATGTAACTTTCAACCAGTATTTCTTTAATATCATGAATATGCAAAGTATGTTAAGTGTTGCTTTCTTATAAGGAAAGTTTTAAATCCTTGTGTCAAAGACAGGCATGGTCTTTTTGGGTAAAAACTGACATGTCTTAGTGAGGGCATTTGTGGAAATGGTATGCTTCCCTCCGCCTGTCCTATACAGCCCTGGTCTATGGCACCATTTCAGCATTTCATTGTTTCAGTCTGCCTACCTTTTTGAAGCCCTAGATTTGCATAGTCCTTTTAAATGATTAATCTACTTTAGCAGATTCTTAAGAATGTTTCTCAAGAAAGTTTCTGCTGCCTGCTATGACTCTTTTGTTTTGGGGTTGGTTTGGGTTTGGTTTTTTTTATAGCATCAGAATGTGCTGGTATAAAATTTCCATGGAAAGTGACCCTTTCATAGTCTTATTCCATATTTTTCAGGCAAGTGTCTGCCCTGGCAAGAACCCCAAAATGTTCAGTTACACATTTTTTATTTTAAAACAAAATTTTTAAACAGAAAATTTTAAACACTTTTCTTCCTATGCTCAAATTTTCCATTCTCAGTAACTATTCCCCTCCAGGGAGTCTCCTCTTTCACTTGTTATAAATCATGAAATAAGTATCCTTTGTTGTCATGTTAACTAAACAGTTATGGATGTATCACCAAGCAGTATGTGATTTATGGAAATGGGTAGTCATGATGTTGGATACCTTTTAAACATTACCTTTTGTGTGCCAAGCAGCTTATTTAACTATTTCTAAAAGTATTTTGAAACCTTCGTATTAATCAACAACTAAGCAAATTTTAAGGAAAACATACAAACAGGTAGAAAGAACATATCAGTTTATGAAAGGAATATTGGTCTGAGATTTTGGTTATGTGGCTTTTCTTGTTGGTGTTCTGCATAGAAGACTGCAGGATATGTGCTGCCTTCACACTTCCACCTGAAGCTTATCCCTTTTGACAAGATTTACCTCTTTTACCCAAAAAGACCTGTGCATTCTAGGAAATGATGTTTAACCTACTTAGTAATCTGAAACTTCCGTCATTCAAAATGAACAGTGCCCAGAAAAAATCTTTAAAAGCTGTCTTTGTAGGTTTTTCTAAGAGACAAAAAAACAATAGCAAGCTGTCTTCTTTTTTAATGGAACATGCACCCTCTTTATATGTATACCTAAGAAAAAATGGGAAGGAGTATCTACTGTTTCTCCTCCTCCTACAAGTATTTTATGCTAATCTTGGCCTTATAGAAAATAATTAATATTAGTACAGATTAAAAACTAGCTGAACACAGAAGGGAATTTTTAATTGGATTTTCATTAAGAAAGGAAAAAAAAATCAAGTTAGAAGACAAGATAACTTCAACTGGGGAAAAAAAAAGTGAACTTCAGCTCATCTTTGTATCCATTATGGGGAGGTGGAAAAGGTTATGGATTAGCGACATGGAGGACCCATGCAGAGCTGCTTGTGCTGAACTTTTTCTTGACTGAGTTGGGATTGATTCTAAGATATTGTTTCTGGGCAGTTCTTGTGTCTACGTCAGTGAACTTGTCAGGGATAAATACCAATATCTGAGAGATGCTAAACTGCTTTTGTAGTGCTGTGACAATGTGGGATTGGACATAGCTGATATAAATCCGCTGAAGTTTGTCTTCTTTGGGATCATAGTTAAAGGAATTCAGGCTTTCTGATTCTTTCAAAGTAGTCCACATTTGCCTTATTTCATTACCTTTTTATATTTCCTACTTGTTTAGACTATTATTAGTATAGTGATGCTAAAATGTTGTAGCTTTAAAAAGTTTTTTAAAAAACTCCTGTACAATATGTCTTCTCATTTTATTTTGGACTATAACTTGGATCCCTCTCACTTCATTTTCCATTCTTTCTAGTTTTCCATTCCCCTTTTTGTTTTCCATTTCTTGTCAAACTTGTCATTTTGAATTATAGGAGAATAGATATTCCCAATAAAATAAGATTTTTTATGCACTCTTTTTTACTATTTATTAATTTTGATAACAGCTGTTGAGTAATATAAAGAAGTAAATATGAGTTTTAGTAAATCTGATGTGGACTTCCAGACACTAGATATTTTTACAGAGTGATAAAAATCAGAAATTTTTATATATTAAAATACATTTCAAGGGTTTGCAAATAAAGAAATAACTGTGCATTTTTCATAAATCCAGTGAGGGTTTTTTAAATATCCTACGTATTTCCCATCAGAATCCACATTCTGGCAGGCAAGCAGAATTTTCCTTTTCAGATTTGTCATAATACATATCTAAATTAGAAATTTTGACAGAAGTCAATTAACCTTGGCTAGTTCAGCTTTCTGGTTTTTTGTTTGTTTGTTTGTTTGTTTTGTTTCTTTTAAAATTATTTTTTTTACTTGTGATGTTTTGGACTTTTTGTTCTATGCACTTTACAGCAGAGATTCTGGGTAAGCTATTATTCAAGTGTTTTGACCTGTGCAGTCCTTTACATTTTGACTTTAAGCTACTAAAGCCCAGAGAATTCTTGCTAGCAAGCTCCTGATTCTTTGTTCTTTTAATTATGAAAGTCTCTGGGTCAAATGTCTCCATTTTCTGACGTATAACTATTCATACTTTTTAGTGAGATTGTTGTTCTAGACTCAGTGAACTTTCTTTGTTTAAGTAAACTGAAGATTTTTCTATTTAAGAACCTGTTAGTCCTTTCCTGCTTTTTCAGCTGTTTTCTATGGATGTAAAAGCTATTCTTACCCACTTCCACTTCTACAAGCCTGATACTCTACAAGTTTGGGAAGATCCATGCTTTTACCTAACTGCTACCCAAACTGCCTTTTTAGAAGATAATATTGAGATTGAATGTAGATCTTGAGATGCAAAACCTTCATTTTCTGCAGCCTGAGCTAATTAAAAAAGATTCTCTGGAGTTAGAATTTATTGAAGACGAATTAAAAAGCTGTAAGAGACCCTAAAAGCTTTGTAGTCCATTTTCCTGTGCCACATCTATGTCATTTCTGACAGATACTTGTCTAACTCATCTGTAAAGGCTTCTAATGATAAAAAGAAAATGCATTCTCAGTCTGTCCCACTGAGTCACTATCTTTGCATTAGTACGTTTGTCCCAATGTCCAACTTCAGTTCTCTCCCTTTGTCTCATACATGACTCCCTGACTTTTTGTAACAGGTCTCCATGTATTTGAAAGGTATTATAATCTTTCATCTCTGCTTTTATCAGTCTTATTTTAGGACTGATCAAATATTTGTCAGGTAGACCTCTGATCTTTCTCATTATTCTCCTCTGGACTCTTTCTGCTTAGTTATACCCTCACTGAATGATGGCATCTCAAACCAGAGAGTAATCTGACTAATATCCACAACTATTGAAAATTATTTTACATCTTGTAACCTATTCTCCATTTCATGCATCCCAAAACAGTGTTTGCCTTTTTTCAGAAGAGCAGGACATAGATTCATAGCTATCTTAAGATCAGCTATAACCTCTAGATTGTTTTCTAAAGCTTGTAACCATCTGTTTTCCCATCCTGTATGTAACCTATTTGTTCTGCTTAAGTTAGCACCTTGCACTTGTCCTTCCTGAGTAGTTCTCTGGTTTTTTTTCCCCCAGATGAGACTTCAACTTGTCAAGATTATTTTGTATTCTAACTTTTTTTAGAGTAATTGTAACTCAACTCAATTTGGTGTCATCTGCAAATTCAGTAAACATACTATTTATTCTGGGGTTTATATCATTAATGAAACTATTGAATGGTGGTTGACTCAGACCAGAATATATGCAGGATGATTTTCAAGATAGTCATTGCAATTAAACTCATCTGTATTTCCCCAATCTCTAGTGCTCCCACCCCATATCTTCAAGACAGAGTTTCCCTTCCTTAATCATCCTACATTTCTTCTCATCTACACGATACCATCTTTGCTTATTCCCAAACTTTTCAATACCTCAAAACCCTTTTTCAATAGAAATGTCAAAAAAAGCTGTGTTATTATATTTTATTATTTGTTTGTTATTTTTATGTTATTTATTCTATGTTTTGGTTTTATTTGTATATTATTTAGTATATTATTTTGTTTGGGTAGTATTCGCTTCTTTAATATCATAAACACTTTCTGCTGAGTGTTTATATCAATAAGGGCAAAAAAGAATGTGTTACCTTCAAGTGGAAGATGTGGAGTTTTCTGAGTTTTTTTTTGTTTTCTGTGACCATGTACATTCAGTAGTCTGCACTGAGTCCAAGAGAATGCATTTTCTCCAGCTTCTCTCCCATAGTAAACATCCACATTTTGTCAGAAAAACAACCCTTGTTCTGAAACTTTATTTAACCTGGTCCCAGAACACTAAACACTTTGAAGGAGAGTACCTGTCACAAGACAGGTTTCCTTAGCTCACGGAACCTCTGCTGCTGAGTTCTTGGATTTCTGAAATAAGTGACATTTCCTAAAGACATCTAGTATTGAGGGAGAGAGAGAAGAATCTTTGTGGCAGAGATGCAATTTGCTATCACTACTGTTAGGGTGACCAGTTCCAGCAGGAATTTGCATCATTCTGGTGTACATATCTGAACCACTGCCACCTCTGTGAGGCAGGAAGTATCTTACGGTTGAAAATGTCAAGTGTTACAGAGAGGTCTGGAAACATGAGAATGGATGTCTGCCCTCTATCCATCAACAGTGGGTGACCATCCGTCAGTGTCAGTGATTCTGTTTTCATCCTGTGTCCTGTCCTTATTATGGATGCCTAACTGCTCTTGAACAGATTTAAGTGAAAAAAATGAGACTTCACAAAGTATAGCCTTATTCAGACAGATATTTAGACTAAGTGTCCTACACAGGACCAACACATTTATTTAGGAGGTTGATTTTGTTCATTTATGTGCTACTTGTGTATTTACGCTCTCTTATTTTTATTGCAGTAATGTGGTATAAGGCAAAAGAAAAGCCATGTTTTCAGATGGTTTGACTACTAGCACAGCTTTTCCACCACTTTCTGCCCATAATAATATAATCTTGCAAAGACTTACTAGGAGTAAACACTTCTGAATTTGGATCATTCATGTATTTTCTCTAACTTTGCCCCTGTTACTAATATACTTATTGTGAATGGCTAAATGATTTGTACCGAAGCATATAAAGAAGGGAGAAATAAGGTTAGTAAGATGCTAACCAAGAAAGATAATATTCAAAACTCACCTGTCTTAGGAGCATTTACCTTTTTTATAATTTGTGTATCTGAATCCCTAACGGTTTGTCTGCACAGAGTAGCTCAATGCTGTGTAGAGATACTAGGGTTTTGCTAGATAAGCTTGTTTTTCCATGTGGCACAATTTAGGGCTGGGCAAAATTGTGTCTTTGGACTAATATAAGTGCAGCATATGATATGGAATTGCATTCAGGTAAAGGGGAGGGCATAGTGTCATGCTGATGCAATAGTAGATTTTTTCAGTTCTAAGGTTGACTGGTTTTTCTGCACTATCTGCACTAACACAGACACTTCTGCAAGACCTTTTCCTTATTTAGTTGTTTGTTTGGAAGGTCTGTAATTTTTAAAAAAAAGAATTATTTTCTCCTTCAGGAGACTTAAGGAATGACACTTACCCCATTTGCTGACAAACAGAATAAATGAGTTCATACTGGGCTGCTACAACTGAACTGCTGACCTGAGCTAATTCATTTAAAGCTAACTCTGTCATCTCATATCTGCAAAGTAGATATATTGTCAGGAGACCTGTGAAGTTACTGAAATATGAACCACGATGGAAAAAGGCCTTGGGTCACCTGATCGTTGAGTCACCAAAGCAGGGAGAAGTTGGCTGTTGAGAAATGTACATCCCAAAGGCAGAGTGCATCTAAAAGCTTGGAGCTGTAGAGAGGCAGTGAAGTGTTAGAAGACAACTAAAGACATGCAGTCCAATCTCTGTTTCTAAAAAGTACTGAATAGAAAACATTTGAGTTCCGTACTAGTGGTCAACAACAAAATCATGATACAGAGACTAAGAAGTATTGATCATTCTTGAAACAGGGTATGTTGTAAGGTGCTGAAATATTAAGGCACCAGTCAAAACTCTATTTAATGTAGCCTGACTAATACATTTAGCTATTTGTGTATTATGAATAATTTTGTATTGCACTGTGCCCAATGTGCACTGATGTGATATGGGAAGAAGGTTCACATTGCTGCATTTTTCTGTTATGCTATTCTTTTAAAAGCCTTTCAATTACAACCGAGTACAAAATTTTTCACACGATTTTTAGGTGAGAAACTTCAATCATGTGACTAGACTATGCTGTTTATAAAAATATAGATAGTGATATTGAAATGTTCTTTTTAAAAAATTGGTATTTATATGTATTTATGCACACACATAAATACAAAACTTTTTTTAAACATTCTCAGTGGGATCATGATAAATATTTATGACTTGTAAAGCAAACCTCATGCCAGCTTTTGTGTTGCTAAACTGTTGAACAGGAGGTTAAAACTCTGGCATACATTTAAGCTTTGGGGGTTAAACCTTTGGTCCCTCATAAGAAGTTGAAATCCATAGATTTTGAAAATATATTAAAATGCTCAATTTTTACAGAAAGGCAATTTGTCTTAAAAAGGGGATGATTTTGCAGAAATTTAAAATATATAGAGAGGGTCTGATTTAGCTCATGAATCTATTTTTTAACTTGTTTGATTCCATTCTTTCAGAAAAGAAACAAATTTGAATAAACCTTCCAGGCATTGAATATATGACTCATTTAAGAACCAAGTTTTCTACCATTGGCTTTCCAGCTTAGGGTTCAGAACAGATCCTATGATCTTTCATTCAAAACACTTCATTCTCAGATAATTAATTGCGTTATAGACAAAGTAATCTTCAACATTGGAAGTCATCAGGATAATTTTTTTAGTTATATGCTTCTTTCTGTAATATGAGAGGTTTTCTCAATGAAGTGGTAAAGGGTCCTACTGAGAAGATCAATAATTATACACAAAACATCTTTGTTCTTCCTAGAGAACAATTCTATTAATGATTTATCTCCACCCTAGTGCACTGCTTTGAAGTGGTATAAACCGAGTTTGTATTTTTATATATTTGTCAAAGCCTTTTTATACATTATGCCCTTTATAAACCAGAAGAAAACATTTTTTTTAAATTACTATTTCTGTTATTCAGAATGCCTAGAACAGTTTAAACAAACTACAAACTCATTTCTCACAAGACTTATTTTGTGGTGGTTGTGGTCAGTTTTATAAAATGAGTTTAGGTTTTTAAATTTGCAGGCTCAAAGCATTTCGGTCCTCTCACCTGCATTGGGAATTTTGATGTGTGGAGTTGTCTGTAGCAGCTTTGATTCCTCCAGGTATACCCAGCCGAATGTGAGATGCTGAAGAGCACCCTGCACATACTGCCCATCAAATGTGCATTCTTCCTCCTTCCTGTTACTCAGTTTTCCGTAGAAAATCATGTTCTGTCTTTATGGTCTTAATACAGTGTTCAAAATAAGATGATTAATTCCCCTGGAAGTAAAAGTTACCACCAGCATTTTCATTGTTGTCTAAATTTTATTTGAAGTTAATGTATATTTAAGCCTTTATATTATTCAGACAAACTTTACCTTACAATACCCTAAGTTACTTTTAGAGATTCATGGGCTTCCAGATTCCTTTTGAAGTGTCTCAGTTTGGTGAACGGTCTGGTCAGCAAGACTTACAGATTCGTTTTATAACTGTTCCTCTTCTTAAAATAATCAGAATTAATTTACCTCTATATTTCTAGGTTTGACTTTTATGACAGTCAAAGGTACTGTTAGTAATATACAAAAATTAGGTATTAACTACTTGTAACTTCAAAAGGAAATTTTAACTTTCCAAGTGTGAAGCAGTGCTCTGAGATCAGTCTATAAAATTTTGAGTTCTGACTGGTATTAGGTTGGGACATGAATTTCATAGGAAAAGTCAGATTCTGGTTCAGAGCAATTTTTAGAACATGGTGTTTTCAATTCATACTGAATTACAACTTAAAAGTAAATATGAAACTGCACTGAAACAATCAAAGCAAACTGTTGTTTTTACAGTTTAAATCTACTCTTCTTCCATATATTTTGTACTATAAAGCATAGTAGAATAACCTTTTAAGAAGGTTAAAAATTATATACATATATATAATTATAGAACAATGTGCTGCATCCCATTTGTTCCAAATGTATTAGTATTTTAATAGTTAATACTGCACAGATTCCATAGATGTAATTTATTTGTACTTTTCATAATACTTCTATCTAACACTGTTTTGGCAAGTAGCCTCCGGACAGTAAGATTATTGAGGGTCTAATACATTTAAAAGTAGGTAAAAAGCACTTGTAGCACCATTAACTATTAATTTGTTCTTGGCTAAACTGATGATCCTTTGACACACAGAATAGCTCATATGTATCTAACAGTTAAGTGCTATATATTATAGTTCAAATACATCAAATGCTTTATTTCCGGGAGTAGAAACCAGAAATGCAGAAATAGAGAACTAAAAATGACAATGGGTGGTGTACCCTAAACTAGCTTAAGAGGACTCACTGGCTTAAAATAGTACTGAAGTTCAGCCTTAATAGATTAATTTGTCCTGGTATTTTCCACTTGTCATTATAGCTGTGGGAATATTTCTTTCATGAAAGCTAGTTTTGAAGAGAAGTGAAGTTTCTTGCTTCTTAAAGGGGAGCTGTTCAGCAAGCCCATCTATGCAGCAATCGGCCTGTTAAACATTGCACACTGAGCTGGCAGTCACCAAATATTTCTCGTCATTCCCTGTTGGGATGGTCACTTGATGATCAAACTAGGGCTCAATCAACCAGAGCTGAGGAGACAACAGTAACCCACCGCAAGTCAGCCCCCCGTTTCAGATTTACCAAGCTTCCAGGTGGAGTTCATTACAGCAAATCACCCAGCACGATCCCCTTCACAGCACATTAAGAAAATAGTCTAAATTAAGGCTTGTTGTATTGTTAGGCTCGTTTCCTGCTCAAAATGTGAAGGCCCCCTGCTTTTGCCCACACTCTCTTAAACTACAGAACATTTGCTATCCAGGGAGGTCTCTGCTGCTTTTTGCTGTTCTGTTTGTATAGCACGTGAAATATTCATGAATTTGCAAGCTGAAGTACCACATGTTTCAAATGAGGATTTCATAGTTGTGTGCTCCTGGCTTGCGAACTGATAATCGAGAATTTACAACTATAGCTTGTTTCTTTATAAACAAGTAGCCACGTGAGCACCTTGGTCGTAGCAGCTCTTCCTTGTCCACCCCTCTGCTTGTCCACCATGTTTCATTCAAGCCCTGGGGAACCACTTGCCTTTGCAGTAGCATTTGTGTCCTGATAAAGAGCAATGCTGAGACTCCCATGCCGTTGCTTTTAGGCAGACCACAGCCTATGCAATGAAGGACAGCTAGGAGGAGTATTATGCCAGCTGGAATGTCCTTCTGTAACCTTTATAATGGTCCCTTCCAAAACAAACTCTTCTATGACTCTATGATAAGTTGCATTTCTGTTTATAGATCATATAAGAAGCCAAAGACTTTCATAATAAAGCCACAGAAACCTTCTAAATTTGCTATTTTAAGTTCTTCTCCATGTTTAAAAAGTACGTTCAAATAATGTAATGCAGAAGTCCTGAAAGTACATCTTAGCTGTAGTAAGAACAGAAAATCTCAGTACAGGGTCCAGCCTGTAGAATATGTGGAACAAGACAACACATTAATTTGCAGTGTACAGGTTCATTAAAATGCATTTTATAATGTAATTCATGCTTTAAAATGTACACATATTTCACAAGGGACAGCTCTTCTGCAAATTCTGTCTCCTTTTTGGCTTAATAGCTTTGTGGAAGGATTAGTAGAAGTGCAGTACGTTACAATTTTTTTTTTTTTTTTCTGATGGCTTTTTGTTAACTTTTTGTATACTTGACATATTTATCAAGAAAATGGTAATGTCTAGATGCCTAAGTACCATTTTAATGAAGCACATGAATGAAGTGTAATGTATTGACTCTGCGGAAGTTTTTCCCCTTTTTTCTGTTCTCTTTCAGTTGATACAACATTTTTTTCACCAAGACAATCTTCACAGAATCTTTGCACAATTTCAACGTCAATAATCTGCCTTTCGTTATTTCTAGCTAGATACATTTATTTTACTCCAGGTCGTTTAATTATACAGCTCTGTGCAGGAGCCACTTCAGGGTCCTGAGTTGGACCCCTTGCAGTTGTTGCACAAAGACACTTTGTAAACTAGAAAAAGTTCTGGTTATCATCTAGTGTTTGTGTTGTGAACTTGGCCTAGTCCTGAATTTATCACCAGGTATAACAAGAGAAAAATTTCACTCAATTCAGTTACAAACAGATTTCCATGTGATGATGGTGCACATGGCCACGTATTGCTCCACAGTAGTAGCTAAAGCATTTTAATTAAAACAAGCTTAGCTGCCCCCTGTGAAGGTTGAACACATCTTTTTGAGCAACCTTTTTTTTTTTAGGTTAGGTAACACTGTATGCCTCCCAATTCTTTTTTTCAAAAGCCAGCTTAACCAATCAGTCATTCTCCTTACTGTATGATCTGTCAAGATTTGCCAGTTATTCTTGTATTTTTGCTCTTGTCACTTGTTTGCAGCACCATATTCTAGCAATTTGCTTTCATTAATGAGGTTTGAGTCTCTTCTGTGGCTTCTCCCCCATGTCTGTGTTTCCAACTTTCTCTCTGCTTGGTCACTTTTCTCTCCAGTTTACCAAAACATATACCTCTAAAAATACTATCCATCAGTAAGATAGTACTCTTTTTGCAGTGGTAATATTATTGTATATTTACATGGAAATTTATTTTTTTTAAATGAACACAGCTGAATTCTCAGTATTGTTTTGATAGCAACACCCACTGCTTCTAAAGTTAGCTAAGCATATTGTCTCTTGCTGCATCTTGGAAAAAAAATTCATTAAATTCATTTTTATTTGACAAATTCAAGAGGTTCTGGTATGTATTCTCTTAATTGCCTGCACTTCTATTAGATATTCTGATTTCTTAGTACATGACTGTAGAATGGATGATCTGTGTTGTTTCTTTAAGATAACTCTGCCAACGAAATATCAGCAGAATGCATGTATGCCATTATTATGCAGAATGAGCATTTTCTCAATCTCAGCTGGCTACTTAGTATGCTGAGGTTAGAAAAAGAAACCTCCCCATGCCCCTCAAAGTCTTAATGTGTCATTGTTGGATTTCATGGGAATAGATGTCAACATTGTACAAATATAGGAAAAATTAGAACTCTTTTAAGGCTACTTTGTTCCTCCAGTTGCTAAATGAAATCTACTGGCAGTGTCCTTACAGGCTGTTCTTCTGATAACAATAGGGAACAAGTTTAATTTAAAATAGCAGTGACATCCTTTTATTACACACTTGCGTTTCCCAAATGTTGAGTAGTCTAAGAGCATGTCTAAGAATTATACCAATTAGATGTTTACACAGTAAATGAGAACAGCCAAAGTTATATCAAGATGTCTAATTTGAATTAGATACAACATATGCTTTAGGGGGTATTGGGAGGGTTTAGAAGAAACTTCCTCTGCGACAGATTACTCCAGAGTTACCCACTATGAGTTTTCTCTCAGAAGATGTTCTGCCCACTACAAACACTAGAAAACTGCAGTAGATGTTCTCCTAATCTAATCTGGGGCAATGCCTAGGTTTGTGTAACTTTTATTTTTTCTCCTAGCTCTTCGAGATTTTTCCAAAAGTGCAGGTGGCCTAACCATTCATTTTAGAAGAACACAGATTGCCGCTCCTTAAAGCTTGTTCACTCAATGGGGCTAAATACATATCCACAAGAGATGAGTGATATTGAGTCAGAAAAATCTCTGAAGGACCAAAAGACCAAAATAAACACATTTTCGAATCCCTCACATCTGGTACTTAAGATGAAATAGAAATATTAAAAAATTGTTAAAAGCTGCTTGTTTCAAAAGTTTGATTCAAATAATTATACATTAGAATCTACCAGTATCATTAACATAGTAATACAGCCCAGAACTTTCACTGGAACATTCAATTGGGCAAACAAAAATATTCTTAAAATAAGGTTCCATTAGACTGCACTTTAAATACGATGACTTGTTTGGAAATAGCTTGTATGTGTAACATAAGGAAGGTTTATTTGAGCTGCACAAGGGAGCACAGAGAATACATTAAACAGCTGATGCTCAAATTAAAAATATAGTATATAATTAGATAGCTGGTATTATATACACGGTTTTCAGAAGGCATGGATATACTATCTTAACACACAATAAACATAAAAGAGGGCTTAAAAGAATTATTTATCATACTATTAACTCTTCAATCATAGTAATCTATCTTAAACTAACAAAAAGCTAATTCATTACAGTGAATGAACCTTTATCTTGACAGTGTGTGCATGAGTCAATACAGGTTGGCACTAAACATATAGTGGATACTTGCAGACTCTTGTCGTGATTCAAAAGATTTTATAGATTCTGCTTGATGTAGAAAACAACCGTTTTCCTCTAAACACCAGTCGCCTTTATTTCTGTGTCATCTTTAAATCCTATTAGCCAGTCACTAGGTACCAATCACTGACTGTTATCAAATGCCAATTGTTGAATGTTATCAATCTTTTTTGATCATGCTTTTGAGATATACAGCAAATAAGTAATTAAATGACTGCCTGACTGAAAAAGAACCTGATTTGAGTGGATAAACAATGCAGTATGTGTTATAAATAATCCTCTAGATTATTTAGTTGTTTGGGAACAGAAGCTTCTTATATGTATTAGTCAATGAGCACTTGATAGCAATCCTTTGACACAGGCACAAAACTATTCAAAAGCTACCATGGTTACAAATCAGAAATTAGTTTTTTTATATCTGGTTGCAATTTTTTAACCTCTACTTTCCAGGAAAATCATAACTTAAAAGACCATTCTTTTTAGAAATTTACTAAGGTAAAAAAAAAAAAAATTAAATTAAGAAAAGCACTTTCTTTCATTAAACTTCCTGATATTGGTATAATGAAATATATAACTTAATCAAAAAGATAAAAGGATGGCACAGATTAGCATAGGCTGTTAAGGATTAGAGAAGATTACTTCAGACTGTAAAACACTGGTGATATCAACTGATGTTATGAATGTCACGATTTGTTTGAAATTTTTCCCCCCTTTTTCCTTTCCACGTTTGTTTTTTCTTAAAATCTGTGAAGTTAATAAATATGCTAAGAAAGCTGAAGCAGAGAAGGAGAAATAAAGAGAAAATATAGGACCAGGAGAGAAAGCAAGGGAATGAAAAAGGTGCAGAAGGACCCTCTTCTACTAAGGGCTATTTCTCACAAAATGCCAATTTGAGTTGTTCATTCAATTCATGTGTTTCAGGTTTTTCATTCACTGAAAGGTCCAACAATAAGATTTTTTTTGTCCAAATATCTGAAAGAGAATTTATCAGTCATCTTATTCTGTGGTAGCCTCTTGTTTCATGCTTCAGAAATATCTCAACATCCACCACGGGAAGAACATGTCAGTTTCAGGGACACGTATGAGGTTTCATTACAGAATCAGAATTACCTTAATGCAGGTATTATTCTCTCTGATCTGTATTTTGCACCAGACTTACTGTTTTCAAATAATTGCTGAATCTTTCTACTTTGTACTGGAATGTTCTAGTAATTCTTCCAGAATATACTTAAAGGTTTAGTATTCTTGAATCTTAATATGCAACTGCTAGAGAACTTTTGTCTTGTAGTAGAAAATAAAGCTTCAAGTGTAAGAATCCAATCAAATATATCACTCTTGTATAAGTGTGTTTCCCATAAACTGTTCACTGGATTGAAGTGGGAACTTTCTTTACTTTCTAGAAAGTGATTGAATTCAAACTCATATATGAATATGTTATAGAAATGATGGAGACTTAGGCAGCCAGTGGAAACTAGATTATTGAGATATGTATTGTGAGAAATCTCCTAATTTTCCAAGATTTGTTTTTTATAAGTCCCCTATTGCCACAAAAAAGTAGCATCTCGAAAACAGAAACGTTTTTGAATACCCATTCTTTTTCATGGGAACAGAAAAAAAGGCTCACAATATCACAGTATATGTTATCTGTCTTAAATACCTTCTCTTTAATGAAGATTGAATCTGAGACAAAGGATAGAAGTTTTGCTTCATTAGAAAAAGGAGAAGCAAACCCTATATAACCTCAGTTAAAGGCACTAGCCACTGTCAGCCACAGATCTCAAAGCACTTTGGGGAAAAAACAAAAAAAAAAAAAACAAAAAAAAACCAAAACCAAAGCAAGTATTCTATCCCCAGACTAGCATATGAGGACTCTATAAGTAATTTTCTTGATGTTATGAGGCACCAGAAATGCAGCTCCATTATAGAAAGGGCCCCAGTACTTGTAGCCTAGCCTTTTCAGCTATGCAGACCTCTTATGGAAGCCCTGTGATAGCTCCAGCACAGCAAATTCTGGTAGACCTCAGCTGAATCCCAAGTCCTCTGGTTGTTTTTATAAGTTTTTCTTAGTGCTTTGGCCAGTAAAAAGCTCTGAGATGTAAGTCTAACATGTTCACCTGTCACAATCTTGGCACGCAGTACTTTCCACAGCAGGACTGTTGTGAGAGACTAGGATTTATGTTGTTGAGACCAAAACATAAAACACAGCCCAGAAAAATCTCTGCCACTGAGCAATGTGAGTAAACTGTGAAGTAGATGCTGCAGGCAGGTTTGATAGCATTTGCCACCTCTTCCTCTGTTTTTGTTTGTAAATTTCCAAAACTCTAGATGCTGGTGATTTTCTCTGCTAGGGGTTTGCCTCAGGGTAAGGCACTTTTTTTTCAAGGAGGAAGTTTAGATAAAATATCTAGGCCTATATGTGCTAAAGTAAAACTAACAATTCATACAAATTCTTAGGGCCTAATAAATTAGAGAATTACGTTTGTGTCAGGGATATGCCTTGTGCTGTTCCCAGAAGAAAACCAAATTGGTGTTTAAGTTACACATCTTTCAGAAGCAGTTTGTGCATTATGTTCAGAAAAGTCATGATTGGCAAATAAATTTTCAAAATTTGTGTATTGTACGTGCTCTGTTCAGACCTCTGGGGAGTAAGCAGTACCTTCATATAAATCTGCACTGGATGCTTTAGGTCACTGTGATTGCTGGCATCCTAACACAGGTCAAAGATATCCCTGTCTCAGAAAGCACCTCCAGGTAACAGGAAGAATGAAAAGGATATGTTTTGAATATCGGGGAAACAAAACAAGATTCACAGAGAGAGAACAATTAATGTAGTCGAGGTGATCTAGGAAACTAGCAGGGAAGAGGAAGAACAAAATTCATAATTGTGTATGAAACACAGTGTAGACCTGTAAACTAAGGGACAGGCAAAGAGCAACTAGGTTTTGATGGAGAAAAGCTGGGTGGAAAAGCAGCAAGATGGACTGGACAAAAAGAAAAGGGAATGCAGAAAATGGAAAAGAAAAACAGGATTGAGAGCAGAGCAAGGCTGCTAGACAAGCAAGGTGGCATGGGCGTTTAGACATTGAAGACTTGGGGCTTGCAAAGGGAATAAGGGCATGGTTTGGATTAAGGTTACAGACAGAAAGGCAGCGTGGACTTGAAGCCAGGGCTGGAGACAACCAGGACCTGCATCTGGAGCCTGGAGAAGAGGGATGGAATTGAGATATAAAAGCTTAGAAAACAGCATTGTTCAGCCAAGTGCTTGCTTGTCTTAGGTCTGTAGGAATTAGCTAAAGGACTCACAACAGTCCTTACCCTGTGCTATTAGCAAACATCCACAAACCAACATAGGAAGGAGTGTCCCTTGTGTTTTTGGGGGATTTTATTCTCAGACAGATATCAGAAGGCAACTTTGCCCAATTAAAAGGTTAACTCAGGTGGTCAACCCAGTGTGTAGCTAAAGTTTAAAATGATCAGAAAAACTGCAAATACAATGCCACATGGAAAGACTTCAGCAGAGTACTTAGTTTGCTTTAAAAAAAAGACAAATAAAATGAACAATCAAAAACCCCACTTAAGCTATTCCTTTTACAAAGTGACTTTAAAGCTTACCAAAACCACTCAGATTATCTCCTGCAAGTTTTCTAAGAAATTTGGCACGTGTCTACCTTGAGCAAAGTAGCTCTATACAGTGACTTTCTGTTCAGATGTTAGAAATACCATAATCAAGATTGTAATGGAAACCTTAATTCAACTCAGTGTGAATGCATTATAGACTTTAATTACTTCATCATGCATTTTTTCTCCCTCTCTGGCTTATTTGGTGCAGAGGATGGTCATTGCTGTGGGTCTGACTGGTGTTTTTCTTGTCAAGGAAAATTTTTATCATAGTACTTTGAATTATTTTTTACCAAAGCTACAAAATACAGATTGAAAGGGCTGTGACTACTGATCAAAGGAAACATGGAAGACTGTATTGCGTCTACAGTAGAATTTGTATCTAATGGTAGAGTACGTCTGTCAGACCAGGCAGTACCATGTGAAGGTACATAAATTAAGTTTTATTGAAGCTAGTATATTGACATGCAAACTACTGACATACTAGCTAGGGTCTCAACAGCATAGTGGCCCTACGCTTGGGCTGATTAGGCTTGCTCCCTAGCAGTAAAACCAAAACTAATTAATTAAGAATGAGGGCTCTGCTGACTGTATCCTTAGTTTGTTCATGCAGTGTCAAATCAGGTGTCAGGGCGTAACTCTACTTTGCGTGAGGTAAACTGAAGATAAGTATTTAAGCAGCCTTTTGATGGGTCATTAGTAATTTTATATCTCTTATTTTCTGATAGAATAATTTGTGACCTTACTGATTTAGAGAAACACTGAGACTTCACATTAGCAAATGGTGAAATTTGAATCTGTCCAATTCCCTCTAATGCAAAGTATATTGAAAAATCAGTTGCTTGGCATCTTGGAGTAGATAGACCAAAATGTGGTAAATGTAGTGATGACCACACCACTAAACTTCTCTTGAGTGTTGCAGAAAAGATATTAGCAATTATTCATCAAGGGTTCAGTTACAGCAGTGAGTGTCACGGAAAAGACAATGATCAAATTAATCTTTCTGTTAACAGCGTGGAGTTTGGATTTAATGTAGTAAACAGGGCGCAAAATCACAAACTACTACTTATTTGGTGAGTGCTGCTCATCCTAGACCTAAAAAGGCAGAGAAAAAATAGCATGTGATTATGTAATTAAAGAAAAAGTATCATAATACATACACAAGGTGGCTGAACAAAGAATACATGGTCAGCTTTTTGTCTTTCTTAGCACCAGAGTATTTGGGTTTGTAACCTTAATATATTAATAGTTTCTTGTGACAAATAAGCATATAAATTAAAAGAGGCAGAAAATACACTTACAAAGCATCAGAACTTATAAAATTAATACTATAAAAAAGTTGTCCAATGCCTTCATGAATGCCTTAGAATGAACTGTACTTAACTGTGCTGTTTGTGAGCCATAATCTTTTTAATGCTGACAGCTAAATGTAGTACCTCTAATCTAGAGAAAATAGCTTTTTATTGATTGATTTTTTGTTTTCTTCAGTATGACCATAGACAAATATAGACACAAGTACATTTTCTTACAGCTCTGTGCCTCACAGCCCACTTTAAGACAGCAGATTTGGAACACAGTAATGACTGACGAAGCACTGGTGTGCTTTTTCTAGAAATAGTTCATGGGCCACAACATCCCCCAGTGAACTGTACTGACTTCGTTACAAACAACTTTGCTATTACTTATGACATTTATTGTGCTAAAATTTTCACAGTTCTATCCAATTTTGCTAATTTTACAGTTTTGACCTGATCAGTATTTAGTTGTAGGCTTTTCAGAATGGTTGGCAAACTGTATACTCACCACATATTCTACTTTATAATATATGAAATGATTAATTGCAAACACCCAGATTTCTGTTGGTATATTAGGGTGATAATCTGGTTTAATGTGTGAGAAATTAAGAAATTATGTCAGAATCATCTTTTTTCTAATTCTTTAAAAAAAAAAAAAAACAATTTTTTTTGGTCACAGAATGTTTTTAAGAAGGTATTTTCATAACTTAAGCTGACCATGGGGACTGCGACAATTTTCTATAACCCTTTTTCATTCTGTCAAAAAAACAAATTTCAGATAACATATTTTTAATCAGCTAGCTTTTTCTGGATTTATAAAAATTTGACTAGTGACCAGCTAAACGAGAATACCTTCTCCTGAGCTGAAAACCAGAGTTTTCAGAGGGTCAGCGCGTCCCTAATTATAATGATGCAGTTAACACTACTCTAATTGAAAGGTTGTGTCAGCATTTCCATTATAAAGCCATGTTTTTCATGGGTTGTAGCTCAGCTGTAAAGATTCAATCTGGGCTGAAACATGTCAAAAGACCTCATCCTGCTCCATACAGAATGCCTTCAAACTCCCAATTAAACCAATGAGTTCTCCAGGCACTGACTATTTCAAACAAATAAGGGCAGACTTTACATGAATCATTTTACAATGCCATCATATAAAAAGGATTGGCATTCAAGTAGTTTTGTACACGCTCTCAAAATTTGCATTTTTTCAGCATGCAAGCTCACCTGAAAAATATCCCCCAAATCATTTTAGTGCTCTGTCCTGACATCTGCTCCAGGAAATAAAACATTTAGTAAAATATAAATGTATTAATTTACAGTGATTTAGATGTAATATTTAATGATAAAAACATTTTATGCTGTGTGGATAGAAACTTGTAAACTAATAACAGCTATGGTAATTTCAACATCCTTCAGAGCACAGGTTAAAGAATAAAAGAAATGGTTTGCTAAATGAAGGATGACTAAAATTGTAGAGGGGAATTACATTTAAGCTATAGAGAAATATTACACAAAGGAGTGTAAAATGAGTGATTAAAACCCACCTCACAGCAACCATTTAAAAGCATGTAGACAACATCCTGAATTGAAAGCACAAAAATCAAAAGAATAAATGCCAGTTCTGTTGAGACTTTTACTTCCACTAAAAATAAAATCAACCGAACTTAATTCTGAGGAAAACCTGAGTTTATGGCTGCAAAGAAGAGAATCAGGACATTGATTTGTTGATGTGCCAAAGTTTGCACTGATTTGAAACTTTAAAAAAAAGTCATATAACAACATAGACATGGACTGATGAATGAAAGAGATTGCATTTTAAATATGTTGAAATGTCAGAAATATGACATATCCAGAAAAGGCTTAATGAAAGGCCTCGATGCTTCTTCCATTAATGAGATTGGCAAGCCAATTAGTTACAATGGGAGTAAGCGTGAGTGTGATACCAAGACTTAGATTTTGTCTGCACGCAGAAAACAGACTCGAGGCCTCGTGACCTCTGAAAGAGGCAGAGCAGGCTGGCCAGCACCTACATAGCATGGTGGGACATAATCCGTGCGTGACATTGTTATGCAGCATAATCCTCCTCAGCCATGCCCAGACATGCGTATCTGAGCCGCGTACGCACTTCATAGAGCCCTTTCATCCAGAGGCAGTGAGTGACAATGTTGGAAATGAATAGGTCTGAGACATCGTATCTGTCGGGGGGACCATGCAAAAACCCAGGTGCGGCTGTAAATGGACACGTAGAGTCCCCAGGAAAGTGTTAAAAACTATGGAGTGATCAGTACCCGGTAATTCTCTCTGCCTTATGCTGAAGTGCTGGCATTATAAAGGTAGTAAGGATGTGTCTTTCAACATCTGCTCAAGAGCAGCCGTGAAGCTTTACCACTCCTGGTGGCATTTGACCATGAGTGTCAGGTGAGAGTACGGAGACACTGCAGATCTATATGCAATGGGGAACTCTTCCTGAAGATGAAAATTCCCTTTTTGCAAGGATCCAGCTGTTTCTGCTGGTTCCTTCCTGTCCTACAATTGCCTTCCAAGGCAGAAGATACTCTGCAACAACGAACTCCTGAGTTTAATGCATCCTCTTTTCTCCCTCCTGAAGACTTGCACTGCAGCGTGATGTTATATGACATTTTTGTCTCTGGATGAGATATGGAGAAGTGCTTATTAGGAACTGCTAGCATAGTTAACAAAGCACTAACTGGCTAACATGAGGTTGTAAAGGATCTGTCATTTGACTCCAATGAAACTAGCATAGAGGTTCGCATCTGAATTCCTCACAGGCTTACAGAGAAGTATAATCCAGGTACTAATTTTACAGACATTCTGTGAATCAGCTTCCTGTGACAATACCTTTCAGCTACGTTAGGATACCTTTTAAATTCACATTTTCATACGAACTTGAATAAAACAGAAAAGAAGCCTTTGGGTTAAGGGGAGTAATTTCATGAGACTGTGAGTGTGTGGGGACTTGCTAACCATCTGGATTTTCCCTTGTGGATGCTAGCATTGTATTTTAAATTATGTAGTTCTGAGAGCAATAATCCAGTTATGCTAAATAACTTTTTTTTTTCTTTGGTGTTCTAATTTTGCCATTATGCTGGTGCAACCATTCCTCTAGTAAGGATGTTTTCAAGCTGCACGGTTGTGAAATAAAAAGAGAATTTATGGATTTCAGTTTATAAAGAATGAAAATACAATAAAACCTTGAAAGACTTTAGAATGGGGTTGCTTATTCCAGAGTTGTAATAGCATATTATTTTTAATAGCTTCAAACTAAATACTCAGTTCATTTCAAAACACAAAGCTAAGATGACCTGATAACTTAAACAATTTACTGAAACAACAATAACAATAATAATATACTTAAATAGCTCCTATAGGGCACAGAAGCAAGGACAATGTTAGAAGGCATGATGCTCTTTATTACAAAGTAACTGTATTCTATTCCTGGTAGAGAAGACCTTTTTACTGGCTTTTTTAGTATGACTGAGTAGCTATTGGAGAATATAAATTTCTAGTTTAAAAATTCATATGGATACTATTTAGTCACATTAAGGGTTATGATTTTCAGAATCCACTAGGAGCAACTGCACTTCTGGCTTTGAGCAATTAAATTCTGCATTCTTAAATCCCCTCCCAAAAATTAATTAGGTATGGTAGGTGGTATTCAACTGTTGCAACATTCTACATTGGAGGGGGCTATATTTCAGTGATGAATGCATACATCAGGTTAATTTTGTGAAGCTATTTGGGATATATTTGCATTAATATTAAAATATAAAACTACATGAACAGTCTCAAATTGAAAAAAAATCCCACCATAACTCACCTGTTGTAAACTATACCAGCTCACTAGGTGATGATCTAGCTTCTTATTCTGTTTTTCACATTGTTTGCGAATTAACAGCATTAGCAGGTCTGATTCCAACATGAAAGGACAATATAAATCATCTGGAAAAGTTAGCAAGGAAGCCACCTTGGGATAAAGTTTGGGTGAATGCGCCAAACTATTCCTTCTTGGATTCTTTCCTCCAAACTGTTTGCTGGTTGTTACGGCTTGGAAGATTTTGTTGTGCTTTTGTGTGACTTGCCATATTTACTGGGGCAAGCACTTAGTATTTTTCAGTTAGATCTGGTCAGTATTTATCCTTTGAACTGGATGCTGTGATGACTTGCATGTGTCCTGGCCTTTAAGTCAATCTTATGCCCCTCATTTCCATTATTAAGCCTATTGGAGAAGATGTTTCTCATTTCATTTTCTGAGATATTTGCCTTTGTTTCTCGTTAGTGCATGTATATTCCCATTCTGATTCTCTCATGTCATTCAAACTGGTAGTTGAGATTCATCGTTAATTCTCCGTGGTGTGTTCTTGCCTTGTTTGTTGGCACATGACAGCCAAGCATTGTTCTCCAGAGAATCTGTAGATGGTTCTTCTGTCTGGTGGACAGTATTGCAAACAATACTTTGCAAAATAAGTCAAAATTTGCTAACAGCCATTCTTATCTTCAGATCATCCCAAAATTGGGTAGTAGTTTATCAGGATCATCTAGTTTTTGTACATAAAAGCAGCTAGGTCTATTTTGAAATCTCCTAGACTATTTGGGATTTCCTGAAGCTACAGAATTTGATCCTGGTGTTAGCTCCTTCATTTTTTTTCACCTCAGTCATTCAATATAGACTTATCACTAGTGTTGCAACCAGAACAGAAGTGTCAAATACCTCACTGATTACTTGAAGAAGTGCTTACATAGTATCACATCATCCTTTAAATTTTCTGACGCTATCTCCCAGTCCTCTTAATAAAAATTTGCCTTGTATGAATGTTTACTAAATATTAGAACATTTTTGTCTTGGAATATGACTAGAATATGAATGCAGGTTCTCCTGCTACACAGTTCTTGATGGATATGTTAAGAGATGTGTTTACTCTGTGCTGTGCTTGCAAATTTGCTTTGGTATTCACTATGATATATATCTAATTAAGTTTATTGGGCACAAGAAACTGCTGTCTCAGAGATGTATTAGATATTTGAACCATTTTAGTGAGACTTTCAGAGTTTCAGTAATATCCATTGTAGCCCCTTGGATGCACTCCTCATTGATGTGATGTTTCTTAACTGCTTGTGATTAGACCAAATATTCACCTTGCAGCAAAAGCTGAACTTATGCAACAATTTATTCCAAAGACCCCCTTTAAGACCAACTTTTCTGTCTGAGTATAGTCCCTTTCTCTGTCAATAAGGGCTATACCAAAATAATTTTTTTTCCATCCTTGGGCCTGTGCTGATTTTGACCATCTCTTAAGGCACGGCATTATAACATTACTTGTTTGAGAAGCTGTAATCACCTAAAACTAATGACTTCTTTAGGACTTACTCATTCAAAAGGCCCAAAAAAGTTTTGTGCACAGTCTGATTTTTGGGAGAAAGTTTACAGCTAGCAGGAAGCACCTTTGGCAGGAGGGATCTACAACAGAAACTTCAAACCAAGAAAAGAGAATCAGAAAAATACCCAAACAAGGAGAGGGTTTCTAAGGCAAGATTCACAGGATTAACCTCCATTACACATAAATTTACACATCAATTTGATAGAATGTACTAAGGAAAAAATAATAAAATCTGTTTACAGGTAAGGGCCTTAGGAATTCCTGTGGAGAAGGGGAAACTACATGTATTAATAAATCTCTGCATGCAGCAGCCACCAAGAGATGCAGCTGCGAGAAGATAAACACAGTTGTGCAACAGATCAGGATGTTCTGTCCAATCAAGGTAGAAAACTGTGAGATTAAGGTTAGATATAAGGATTTGGTTTCATTTTATTTTATGTGTACCATAAGAGTGGTCAAACACTGAAGCAGGTTGCCCAGAGAGGTTGTGTTCCTTCCATCCCTGGAGGTGTTGAAGACTTGACCAGGCACAGCCCTGATAGAGTTGATCTAATTAGACATACTTTCCTCAGGGTGTTAGGCTAGGCAATTTCTGGAGTTCCCTTCCAAGTTAAGTCATTCTATCCCTTTGTAACCTATAGGCTGGCATGCCTCTTTTAATCTTTTACTATGTGTCACCATATATATTCTGATCAATGTTTGCTTTCTTGATTGCTCTGTTTTTTCCTTTCCATGTTTCTTTAATCTGGCCAAATAAACTTTGCTTCTCTGTAGGCACACTTTTCATTTTTTTCATATGAAGTTCATCTTCTTTTGCTTTTTAAGGGCATTGTCTCAACAACTACTCCTACAAGCTGGAATCACATACTCCACTGGTAATCCTGTCTTTATTGTTCTCAAAATTACTCAGAGTGTCAAAAATAAGAATCTATTTCCTCTCAGCTTCTAAGTTTCAGGTAAAAGGAACAAAAGCATAAATAAAAAGTACTTCTCTAAAGCCTCATTGTATCTGGAGTCATAACATTCATCAGACACTTATCAGTTGCTGTAATGCTTCAGGTATTATTCTTCACAACAACTCTCACTGATGTCTCATTCTTTCTCCCCAGTGAGATATTAAAAAGCCTTGCCACCCACTCGTTTTACCACTCACTTTTTTACTACATTTGTGACTGTCTACAGACTCGCTTCATACTTCCACAGTTTTTGTGCAACCAATCCAAATTTCTAATGGTTAACACTCTTTTACAGTGCACAGTTTTAGTACCAATCTAGGTTTCTCTTTAATCACAATGTCTCCCATGTTTTAGGGATTAACCCTAAAAAAAACCCTGCTGTGACTGTACTAGTATGAAAGAAGTATCTATAGACTTCTGTAGCAATGGCTCACATGCAGCCGGTTGCCTTCCAGGTGATCACTGAAGGGTCTTCTGAGCCCTTTCATTCTATAACTTGTGCCATAAATTCCAGTGTTAACACAGCAACAGCTTGATTATCAAATTGAGAACATTTCAAATCATTTCCCATTTTAAGAATGTGTTCTCTGTCTACATTTGTTGCCACGGAGAGCATAAAATTGGACAAGTCTGTCCTGCTGCTTCTTGGCCCATTCCACTTATGGATTCTTCTATCCAGTTATATGATGTTCAGGGTGAAAATACTTCTGTGAGGAGTTCAGCCAGCACAGAAAATTCTGCTGTTGATATCCCTTTTTAATGGAAAGGAGTGGGCCATCAGTTGTGCGAAGGTCTCCAAGGTTACTCTGACAGAACGAAATATTTAAAGAGAGCAGAGACAGGAATGTTTTTTCCATACACTGTCACACTGACAGAACATCTCCTGACTAGTCAGGATCCCTCCTCCTGCTGCTGAGGAGAGGTCCACACCTTTTTTCTTAAAACTTTTGGAGAGCACTTTGATACAGTTCTCTGTTTTCCGATTTGTACAGGGGGTTTCTTGTTGGTTTGGGTTTGGTTTTTTTTTTTTCCTTTTTTTTTCCACCCCAAAACCTTTCCAGGTCTATAGAACAAAGGGACATCAAGGAAGATAGAAGCAACCTTTCTTGTCTCTGTCCTTGGATTAAATGGAAAAACAGGAGTACAAAGTTAAAATGCTATGTCTGATATAATTTCTAGCAGGCCTGGAATAATCAAAGATCCTTGCTGAAGCTTTTGTTACCAGCTTTTAATGGATTCAGATGATTCTTTTTTTTCCTTTTTAGAGGAACAATTTTGAAAAGTCATGCACAGGGTGACTCCATATATGTGCTTTAACAGATCAGACTGGCATCTTCTAAGCTCTGTGTTATTTTAAAGAAGCAAAAGATGTAAAAAGGTATAGGATAAGAAGGAAGTTATCTTGAGTTCCTTGAAGTATTGCATTAAAAAAAAAAAAAAAAAAGGCGAAGAAGGAAAAAAACATTCCATAGAAACCTTGAATTCATTTGGTAAAATGTTACTTATGTTCTACTATGAGTAATCCCTCAGGTCTGTTTTTTAGTAATAATTATATTGTTCTTTGTAGGGTTTTTTTACTTTAAACTTGAATTGATAATGTGACTACTTCAATAAAATGCACGAATTCAAAGATACATTTTTTCTTAAATATAACGTTACTGGTAGAACATGATATTCCATGAAATAAAGTTTTGGATTCCTTAAACCATAAATCTTGAAAATACTTGAGGGAGGTCTTATAGCATATGTTAAAATTTTAGATTCCCTAAATAGCAAGAATTATACTTCTATTCATAAAGCGTTATCAGTGCACAAGTGGGCTGTGTAGCACACTGATTGTTTGCAGCTGTACAGTTACTTTACACGGTGCAGTGTGAGAATAACAAGCACAAAAGACCTACGGATTTTTATGAGAAATGTGAACGGGGCCTTAGATTTAAACACAAGGCAAGGGAGCAATGTTACAACCAAGGGAAAAGTTTGCAACCTCAAAGCAAAAGCTGTGAGTTTCCCATGCCAATCCCACAATTATTTGTATAGGTACTTGAAACACACAACAAATATAACAAGCAGTCATTATCCTACCCAGATGGAAAACATTCGTTTTTCATATCTTTGATCAAGCATTTTACATGAATAAGTAAAATTTAACGTGACCTGCATAATGGATGTGGCTTCACTGTGAAATTGGATACATTCAGGATATATTAGCTGTGTAATTTCTGAATGATATATCAAACAGCCCAGTATGGGCCAGTTAATCCTTAAAACTTTTTTCATGTGAATGTACTGTCCATCAAAAGTTTTTGCAAGTTAATTTGCACAGCAATGTGAAAATATTGTATGGCATCTATGTGTTTTAAGATAAATGCAAACCACGTATTTTACTAATAAAAGTAAACCTGTTCAGATCCGTCATGATACTCTCCACCAAGGTAAGAAGAGAGTTTGTTGAAATTAAATCCATGAAGAGTTTTGTCTCTGTGGCTTGGAAAACTGATTAGAAGCACAGCTACAACAATGGTCCTACAGCTGTAGTCTACAACATATTCAAGTGGGATTAGTGTGTGAAATTCAGCCGTATCTCTACTGTGGTTTCAGCTGTGCATGGAGAAATGGACAGTCTCACCCACATTTCCTCAGTGTCCACCTGACTTATGGTGTACACCTATGGAGCAGACATAGCTTAGTGTTATCTTGGACAAAAGTGTAACTACATGTAAAGACAAGTATATATTTCTGTACCACCAGAAAGCAGGAGGAGTAATAGTACAACTGATGGATACACTTTCCTCTTTGTGTGCTGCCCTTTATCATTATATATTGGTTGTGATTGTAAGACCCAGGTTCTACTGGAGATTTGGGGATAGATTCTCATGTTTGACCTGGTCTTTGTGTAATGTGATGATATCAGTAATTTCAATAAGGGCAGGCCTTTGAACTTGTACAGTGAGAGTTTTGTACAAGACGCCTCTTCAAGGGTTTTACCCCCTGAGCACCTCCTGCTGAATTTAACTTTTCGGGTATCTACGGGAAAAGCAGGCAAAGAATAAGTGTGACAGTGGTTCTGGACATTGCTGATATCCATAAATGGTCTACTGACCTCCTGTACCTTTGTTAGGGCCTTTGAGAACTCTAGGTATGTCACAGCTCTCTAGGTCTCCTGTCACTCCAGGACTGAAAAAGTGAAGGATGGCTTACACTCCCTACATCTTCTGCCCTGCTTTTCCAGAAGATCTCAGAATCCATGTTTTAGAGGTAAGCGTAGACTCTGAAGTCCAATTTTTTTTAATTAAGGAATTAAATATATGATTCTTAATAAACAGCAGTTTCTTCGTCTTTTAGTAACATTGCTTCATCAACCTTGATTTTTCTTTTACTTAATAAAGATTAATGCTGTACTTTCTCCCAGAAAAGCTAAACGTAATACCAATCTTTATACCACCATCCATATTTCTGCTAGTTGGAATGTGAGGTGTCCTGAAGACAAAGTGCATTGTCATGCATTTAATGTGCATGAGTAAAAGTGCTCATAAAGAGAAATTATTATATTTTGCTGTTCCTGCGAGTGTCCACTTTCTGCTGACTGTCTGGCTTATAAGTGAATGGCAGTGTTGCTCACAGTGCAAACAGTTCCCATGCCACCGTTTGGACTTCTTGTGAACCTAGATAGGAAGGTGGATTTACTGGGGAGGAGTTAAATTTTGGCCCATCAGCCCAGCCAGCAATCCACTGTCCCACATTAAATGATGGGTTGCTCTCCTTTCAGTTCCCCTATGCCTGTGTCTTCCTTTGCTCATATTTATTTTTATAGGATATGAAATCCATACCTTAGTAAGGAACTGGATTTCAAAAACTTTGCTTATGGAAATTAGATCATACAGTAAAAGTAGGTCTAAGACAAAATACTTTCTCTTTGGTGCATGATGCCATGGCATTTCACACTCCTATCTACATCTTATACCTGTAATGTACAATAGCACAGTAAGAAATCAAATAAAAAGAATTATGCCTGTTCTCAGTCCTGATTTCAGGAAAATCTTAAGAATTACTTCGGGGAAACTGAACATGACCCTCAGATTAGAATACTTTCCTAGGCAGAAATATTTAGTGGGTAGCATAAAAGAAAAATCACTAGGAAAGGTCTGTCCAGTTGCAGCTGTTTTTTGCTGCTGTTCCTGAAGTATTTGGCAGTAGCATTCAAATCAAGCTATTAAGCATGGCACCATTTTTCAGTCTGCCAGACATTTGAGTTTTATTTTATTTTATCACATCCATAATTTGGAGCACTGCAAAGCTCCCCTGACTTGGGGCTATTCAGTTATTGCCACAGAGCGTAAAGGACAGTGCTGGCACATGCCATGGCCAAACACTAGTTAACGGCATGTTGGAAATGCTAATGTACCTCAGAGAAACATTCAACCCTTCTGCACTTCTTGAAGCTCATCTGATTTATTTTTTTGTGTCATATGGGAAGTCAGAACTGGTGAGAAGTTAAACTTCGCATCAGAGAAGTGGATTGTGAATTAAGATCTTGTTATAGATATAGCTATGAAGTAGAAAGGAGAAAGGAGGCAAGGTAGAGAGTTCAGTTTAGAATTGATTTATCCAGAACAGTGGTGCAAATCCTTATTTTTTAGGAAAAATTAAAAGCATATGTTCATCTCTAATTTGCAATGAACTGCTTCACTAAAACTACTTATATCAGTATTGTTAATCTTAATGGTTTCAAGTGACCCATGTTCTAATAATCTGTACCATCAGCTCAGCACAGATCCTTTTTCTTAATTAAGAATGTTTGACCACAAGAGGGAGTTCCTTGCCAACTGTTTACTTATCATGAAAGTAGCAAGCGCAGAATAGGGATGCTTCAAAACAAAGTTAAGAGAAAGAATATCTGCTTTCTGTGATGAAGGCTAGGACAGGAAATAATTGATTTTATTTAAAAAAAAAAACCAAAACTTTTAATTCTGAAAAAATAACACTCACTGTGCTCTAGAAATCTACATGAATGTCAAAGTTTTATTTAATAATGTACCTGCTATTAATTTAAAATATAAGATAGTTATCACCTAGGAATGTAAAGGAATGTTATAATCAAACACAATGAGCACAAGTGTTATGTATGGTTGGTTTTATTTACATAGTATTAGTGTGTGCTATGAATTATTTTTAAGAGCTCTATTCCCAGAATTAGGAAAATAGTAGTTTGTACCCAATAGACTTCACTATTTATTTAGTACTTAGTCAAAATACATTACTTCAAAGTATTCAAGTGAATAGTTCTTTCCTTTGTTGTGGTTGGGTTTTTTTGTTTGTTTAAACTACATTCCTTCTCATATCTCACACTGTTGATCTTAACTGTTGCAATTATTCTTACTTTGTATTAAATATTTTTGTGACTGTACATTACAAGGTCCTGATGAAGAAAATCAAATTCCAGAAAAAGTGTTTTTTCCCATGCTGTGTTAAACTATTTTTGCTACAACATACCATACAAAGTCATAGTTTTTTGAATGCTTTTTTTTTTTTTTCTTTTAATTTATCCTGAAGCCAAGGTTCGGGTTCAAATCATAAGAAAGCTGTTGGTAATCTGAAAGAGCCATGCAGCTTTATATATAAGTATTTTTTCCACCTTTTCTTAAGGAAAATATGTTCAAAAATAGAATAATCCCACATAAATTTTATATGTATTTCCAGTAGATAAAACCAGACAGCAACATACCCCAAAACAACTGATGTGAAAAATACTAGCTAAAAATTCTTAGCAAGTGGAGAAATCAGACAATCCAAAAAATATAGGAAGACAGACTTAAAGGAAAGAAAAAGCATTAAGTGGTCTCTGTGCATACAGAGGCACTTATCAATATGAGGTGGAATAGTAAACATGATCACACCCCTGTCCAGCATGTGCTCACTAATGGTTATCTTGTACCTACACTCAGCATCGGATGACTGGGTGGCAAATGCAACCCATTTTGCTCTGTGTCTTCTGATCCTTAAAAGGCTGTAAAATCATTTCCAAACCCTAGTCGTTGTTCAGAGATCCTTCTGGTTTATACTAATAATCTTCTTGTTTGTATGGCATTTTCTTTGTGCCTTACAAGCATTAGTTAGCTAAACTTCACAAAGCCTTTGTCAGGTAGGCAAAGGCTTTTGACTTCGTCTTAAAACAGCACTGATGCACATGGAGGCAGAGAAAAGGCTAAATTTTTGAAAATGTTAGGAATACCCAATAGCTATTTAGTCAGTCCATTACCTAATTTCTGTGTATATTCTAAGTGTTCGCTTAATTGTACCCCTAAAACATAAAGATCTAGACTGAAAGCCAAAATGTCGTAAGTGAAATAAATGAAAGCTATGAATGTTTGAAACCTTTGTCAGTTTCTCCTTTACCTTAACTGGCTTGTGTATCCCTGTTTTTCTTAATGTAGTCTTTGAAGCACAGTTTTTCATCATACATTCGTGTTGTGAATGCAGCAGAACTCAGTCCTTGTTTTTATGCAGCAAGATTGAAAGGCAAATATTCATCAAATCAAATGGCACGGCATAGTAATTGGAAAAGATGATGACTTACACATTTAGTCCTTTATTTCATAGATCTTGGAATTCACAAAATGTAAGTTTCTCTAAATGGAAATATGAACTGAAAATATATGTCATATTAACTCTATCAAGATACATTATTTTTAAGGCAGATTCATACTCCTGTTTTTTTACAATGGTTCTCTATTAGAGAAAATAACATTTTAATTTTTGTATTTAGGTCTAGTTGTTGCAGGATTGAGTGATTCTTTACTTTAAAAAAAATAAGAATAAAGCTCTGAGCTCTGTAAAATTTCCCACTTACCCTAACATACTACACAAGTGAGTTCAACCAGATTAAGTGCAATTATGAGAAGGCAAAATAGCATGTTTTTAAAAATGAAATAATATTTCTTCCACATTTTACTAGTGATAGTGGAAAAAAAGGCATCAAAAAGGAGAACTGCAGGAAGGAGAAGAGAGATTTCATGTTCTTTGAATATGTTGAATACTAGACAGAAATTAAAATTATTAGGGTTTCATCAACATCAAATCTTAGAAATGTTCAAGTGTCCCCCGTCCCCCCCCCCCTTCTCAGTTAAACACTTCAGAAGTAACAGTAATGGGATGTTTCCATTCATTACTTGAACTCTTGGACTAGGTTGCAGAGAGTAACCTTTTATCTGTGTTAGCGTAATGTTATTTAGAAGTTGCATTTTTTTGAAGCATTAACATAGGTTTGTATTTGGAATGATTTCCTGAGCAAATAAAGCAAATAAAAACAAAAATAAACTATTTTGTAAAATACAGGGGTTAGTCTGTGCAACTAGAATGAAGGTCTTGACCAGTGAAGAATTCTCCAAGGTGATATAATTTGGAAAAACTAATGAGCTTATTTCCTTCTCTTATAGTTGCACAAATAACTTGCTTTTAAATTGCACTGGTACTCTTAAAATAGTTCTGAAATGTGCAGCTTTATTCTAGAGTATTTATCCACAGTGGTTTAATTTTGTGATTAAAAACAGACAGGAATATTTCATAAAAAAGCAAACTTTCACTGTCATATTTATCAAGCTTTTGAAATGGATTGCAGTCAAACATACACCCACGCAAACTTAAAAACAAATAATAGAAACTTTCATTTTAATGGGCATAACTCTGTTGATCTTTTCATTTTCTAATGTAAGTGACAATTTAGTACAGATGTGGAACAAATTTGCATAGGTAATGTAATAGTTTTCCAGCTTGTTCAACTTTTCTACAGCGTGATCAGCTGTCATGCTAAAACTTACAAATTCCTGGCATTAGCAAAAACATGCAGCTGCAGGTTGGGGTTTTTTCAATTATCTTTATCAACAGACAGGAGGAAAAAATAGTGAAAACACTTAATCTAACATTTCTCCATTTTTTAAATTTAACAAACTTCTCTCTTTAATGTAGAAAATTATTTGAATAATACTTTGGTTACAAGGTAAATTAGCTGACCATTTTATTTCTGACGTTTTTTAAATATACAAATCTGTTAATCCAAGTACACCCTAAGATTTAAAGGCATTAGCTAATTAACTTTACCATCAGCAGTTATTCTTCAGAGACAGAGAAAGGCGATTACTAGCAGTCTTGAGCAACTCAGATGTAGTGTCAGCTTTCAAAAAAATGGAATTTATCTCCCTTTTCATTCACTTAGTTTAACTTAATTTCATGGTGGGGAAAGGAAACAGACCTAAGGGTGTGACAATCTTCCAGGGTGGCTAAACTGGGGGCAGAGTAGCTCTACTAAAAACCATAGCCACAAACATCATGAACATATCTGTCTGTCTATATTTTCAAGTGGATATTTTAAGACCAGTTTTTACATTCTGTTTTATGTTTTCATAAAGCTGTTAGTCTCCAAAAATTAATTCTGTTATGTTTGGATGTAAGCATAGCCAAAAACATTTAGAGTTACTAGAGGAGAATGTGCGATGCTCCCCATGCATCACTCCTCTAATTTGTTGGTGATCTAAAAGAATAGTCATGAAGTCTTGCATAGAATGCTTAGTATTACTAATTGGTTTAAAGTCACTACTTAGAAGGCAACGTGTTTTTGATAGCTCAGTGTTCTTATTTAGGAAATACTGGGAATGCATTTGAGAACAGGGAAACTATTTAGAAATGGGATCTTGAAAAAAGATTTACGAGCAGTGTATTGCAAAAGAAGACAGAACTTTGAAAACTACTAGATTGTACATCTGTAGAACAACAAACTGCAAAATTGTTAGTTGTTTATAGATGTAAAAATTGGTGTAACCTACAAGTTAGATAACACAGAATATGACCCGATACTTTTCAAGTAATATGTCTGAAAACATCAAATGTTTTGAATTAGGTGGTAACAGACACCAAATTGTTCATACCTTCTCATAGAGAGTGTTTATAACTTGCATATTTGACTAAGTAATCTGTTCAACTTTGGAATATGTCTTCAAAACGATAAGACATATCTCTAGTGTAACTGAAGCGGGGGGAAGGGGAGGGTATTACAAAGTGCAAACCCATTCAATTAAAAGCCTAACCTGGTGGTTTTGTGCAATGGAAAGTTAATGTAGTGGCTTAGTTTCCATAAAATAGTGCATTTTTTTTTATATTCTGAAATGCTTCATGGCTCTCATATGAACATACTTAATGTTTCAGGAGCATTACCTCCTCAGAGCTGTAATCACAGTGTGTATCAATAAAGATAAAATACAGTAAGACACTGATTCTTGTGGATCAGCTAGAAAACTCATAGACAGAAACATCTATACTTTACTGATCTTTCAACCACTAAATTTATGGACAGAAGTCAAGAGACTTCATTCTGAGAAAGAAGCTGGTGGAGGCAGTTGGCTGCTGTAACTAATCAGGTACTGGGTTGTCTTCTCCATTTTCTTACGAGGCACATGCCACTATATTTAACAGATTAGTCCTCAAAACAACTAAATTATTATCAAGATTACTGAAACTGTTCATATGTTCCATTTGAACATACCCTTTGTATACTTGATTTCCAGAAATTACCACTGTTTCATTACTATTTAGAGTTGCCTACTAGAGATTTTTTTCTATTTAGTATGCAAAGGTACTGGACAGCCTGACCTGTTTGGGCTTAGAACTTAAAAATAAGGTTTTGGACCCTTCATATTAAGCTTTAATAATGTCTCAGAGTATATTTCATAGTTCACTATGTGTAATTTTTCCGTCTCCTCTTGCTCACCCTTCATTTATACAGGGAAGGTCAACATGTATTTTATTGCTGTTTGGCTTTTCTCATTTTCTCTTTCATTATCACCACAGTGGTCCTAATTTTGAACAAAAAAGATTGTACTTATTTCTTTCTTTTCCTTTGGTTTTTACATTTTTATAGAAAGATTATGAATAAATATTACAGTTAAAATATTCTAAAATTGTTCTTAAATAATATTATAGTGTTAACACTGGCACCATTTCACCTATATGCATTGGCTACAATTCCCATTCTTTTTGCTATAATTTGAGATCATAATAATGTATGCAGCTGAGTGTAAGATGGTGGTGGTGGTTTGTTCTTGAAATGAATGGTTAAATAGTGCATTTCATATTCGGTCTGTGGTTTCAGCTTAAATAGCATCACAAAATCAGTCCTGTAAGCAGAAATCTTACAGTGATTACTTGTAAAATTTATTTCATTCTAATTGCAGTGATATTCATTGTTACTTTTTGGCCTTTTAGACACGTAGGGCACTTTCATCTTCCCATAGGGTTACCATTAAACAAATATTACTCCTCTAATTAACCCTTAAATAAGGCTATCTCTGTGTTTCTATAGGTTTCTAAAATTGTCCTGATGTGTGTGCAATGATGAGTTGGATAAAATGACAGTAGAAGATAAAATAAGGAGGACCAAGATATTTCTATCCCATGTAAATGCAATAGTAGGATGTTGTTGTACAGTAAGACTGTAAGGCTGGTCTATTCCTTCGGTAGAACTAGAATATCTTTTTGTCTAATTGCACATTTTTTTGCAAAGAAGTACCTTTCAGGAATTGGCATAGCATAAAATTCTTTTCCCCCATCCTTAAAGAGCTGGACATTAGATTCTTCAGTTCTCTTTTCAAATTATGTCTTTCTTCTGTTCCTGACTGCTTTAATGTATTTCAGCTTGCTTTCTTTAGTAGAGATTAAGAGAAAGTGTCCATGGAACAAAAAAGCATTTTGACTTTCCTGCCAATATTTTCTGGAATAATTTTCCTCTAGTATATGATGTTTATTTTCAAAATTTCTGTAGTACTAATAAAGCTAGATTGCATTACAGTAAAATTGCTTACCCTAGAATCATTATGAGACCTATTACATATAATTTCTTAATTCCTTGTTAGCCAATAGCAGCTGGAGTTTAAACTTCCATCTTGGGTCTTATGAAGTCAATGTTCTTTCATTTCTCCTTGGCATTTACATCAACATACCTCTGCCAACATTTTGGTTTTTGTTATAGCAGACAATTCTGTGAGTTCTATGGCAGCTTTATCCAGATGTTTTCCAGACATCTGTAATAAGGATAGCCAGCACCTGACTACAACTGTTCCTTGATGAAAAGGAAATACTCTTCACTGCAACAAAAGAAAACATCTTCTGACTTCTTACTAAACTTTCCATTGAGTTGCAGAAACTGTCATCCTCGTGCATAAAAGAAAGTAGGAACTATAATAGAAAGCAAGTTATTTGATGAACTTCGTATTTAAACATATAGATAGAAATTCATTTCAACATTTATAACATATTATGAGATTAAAGACCTTTCTTCTGTGACTGACACTGTTGCACTTCTCCATGCCTTCATTACTTACAAAATTGACCACTTTATTCTTTTAGTGCAAGGCCTGCTAGATAGTTGGCTAAATCATCTGCAGATGCTCATCATCTGAATGCTGCCATCAGAGCTGTTATTAACAAGTCTCACATTATAGCTCACATTTCTTGCATCTTGCAATCTGTACATTGGCTGACTTTTTGGCAGTATATTGATTTGGAAGTAATGTAGTACCATTTGGGAATGAATTGGCCACAATTATATATTGTGCATATTTTTTTCCTACCTTCATACATGTATAATACCTGTAGCTTCTTTTATTGGTTTTGATGTTTTATTTTTCCATTGCATATTAATTGTCACCTTAGTATTTTTTCTTAATCTTCTGAGCATATGATGGAACTCCTCTTCCATCATACCCTTCTTTTTTCAGCCAGTTGCTCTGTGAGCTGGTATGAGCTTTCTTATCAGTGTAGGTTTGATCTTAAATTGGAGTTTGTTGTAAAGAGAATTTCATTCATGACCTGATTTTTTTTCATCAAACTATCAAAGTTTTTCAGGTTGGGCTTGTATCAACTCTTTAGATATAATCTTCTGGTCTTGAATTTTCAAGTGCACTTACCCACAAGCAGTTTGTATGCTTATTTTAATGTGTTAACTACTATCTGTGTGCCAAATCATAGTTTGGGATATTTAAGTAGCTAGCCATGTACATGAATTCCTGCTTATTGTAGAACTTTCTGATCTGTATGACAACAACAATAACTGCATGTGCAAATTAAGCATTCAACCGTGCATTCATTTTTGCACACATGATTGTAAAACTCACTTTGTATGTATCAAGGTCTTAAGATTGTATTACAGGAACTGGTAACAATGGATTTGTGGTAAATTTGCATGTAAGCTATTTTAGCAAAATATTTCAGAAGTCATTGCAGAAATAAGGTTAAAATGTTCCTTTGTGTTGTTTCTTTTGGAAATGAAATGAAGTCTACCTTGTCTGTAGTTAGATGTTAACATATTAACTGTAGTTTTTCAGTTTGGTGAATATTATATGTTAATAATATAACATGTTAATGTCTAGACTTTCTATTTAAGCCCCCCCCCCCCCCCAAAAAAAAAAAAAAAGTTTTAAATAGAACACCCATCAGGAATCAGTGATATAAACTTATGCAGACATCCTTGCTTTTCTCCTTTTGTGTGCATACATGCGTTTGCCAAGAACAGACTACCCAGCACCCAAGGATAATTGGTCTGTTTCTAGAAAAGGTTATTTCTTTAAATTGGTGATTCAATGTGTTATGCGGCTCATTTTGCAGCTCATACTTTAAATTAAACCCCGGGGCTCAGCTGACCTAAAGATCCTGATGATATGAGAAGTTTATACTGTATCTTACCTTTTGCCATAATGAATAATGAGAGGAAGCTTTATGCATTGTGACAGATGAAGTTCAACATATTTTTGTTTATATTTGCTGGAAGGATGTGTATGTCTTCAAATACCAAAACAAGTATCCAGATTCTCAGTGATGCAGCAATATTCTTTTTAGAAAAAATATGGACAAAATCAAACAAATGATGTTTTTAAGAGTGCTTTGGAGTCCAGGAAACCCGGTTCCTGAATGATAGAACACTTGTAGATCCTGTAGATCAGCAGTATAAACATATAAGGGTATGTGTGAATCAAATCCAGTCTGTGTTCATCTTTGGGTAGGCAGTAACATAGAGCAAAATACAAGGAATGAAAAGGTGGTTATTATTGTTATTATGAGTGTTAGTGTTATTTGTGGAAGGAAGTGAATAGGGTTATTTCAGCTGATGCCTTCATGCGATAGTCATAACCAATGCACTATTCACAGCACTTTAGATTGATGTTTTCAAGCCTGAGAAGGAGAAAGTGTGGTTCTGTTTGCTGCATGCCAGCCTGTTTATACACTAAATATTAATTGGACAAGAGCAGAGGTACTTTGGAGAAAGAGACCCAAACCCCGTATTCCACCAATCTCCATGTCAGTTACTCAGTTGTCTATTAGGATAGAGTCATGTTTTCTCTTATTTTCCACCTGGCTTCAGCACTCTTCCTGTCTTCACAGAAGGGTTGGAAAGTGCCTCCCAAATAATTGTACCATTGTTGTGAGTGACTTTCTCATACAAGTGCTACCCTTCAAGTCCAAGAGCATATAGAAACTCCCTTTCTGACTTGGTAAGTGCTCTTAATCACAAAAGCACTCAACCAGTACTGTGTCTTCTCCCTTACCCGCCACACTAAACAAATTCAAAGTATTCTGGCTGTCATGAGTAATGTTTTGGCTTTCTTCTTTGGACAAGGTGGCTTCCAGGTGCTTGTCCATCTCTGAATTTTCATGGGTGTATACAATGGACAATTCCACATCACTTCTGACTCTGATATGTCTGACCATCTGTGCTTATACAGACCTTCTCAACAATTTCTGTACATTTTTCACTGTTGTGAGCTGAGCATACCTGACTGTGACTGAACCATTTTGTAGGGTTTAGGACTCTAAAATCTTAGCACAGGTGGGATAAATATAGTATATCCCCTAGCTTTCCCTGAGACACAGTATTCAATGCAGTTTCCTTTCTTTTTAGTTCAAAAGCTTAAATCACTGCAGAATCACTGTTATAAAAGATCACATTCCCCTACAATACTATTTTCAGAGACTGGTTTCATATATAAATTCTGGTATGTTTACTACACTATAGTTAATCAGCCAAGGTGTGAGCATAGCAAAGGAATGAATCTCACAAAGGTTCTAGACACATTTAACTACAGTCCATGAAATAGCAGTCCACATTGTCCAGGCTTTCAGCCCACCAAAATTGTACACTATAACTGTTAGGCTGTTTCTGAGTGGAGGAAACCATTAAACAGTAAGTGTCTATGATTTAACAAGCTAAAAAAAGGTAAACAGTTAATTTGCGACCATCTTACAAAATTGTGTATCACAAGAGAAAAAAGATACACAGGGACAGAAACATGCATATGTACACTTATTTATATAGTGTTAGAGCATGTGAAGAGTTGGAAAATGGAGCTTAAACCTTGAACTTTTAATTTTTCTTTGGTAGACAAAGCACAGTAGATTAAAGCAATACCTTTTATTGGACCAACAAAGAGTGGTCAGGCTTTGAGACCAGAAAGGTTGCATCTTCAGTTTTCACCTTATTGATCTTGCCCACTGTTCCTTACAGGCCAGATCAACTACAAATATTTTCTGTATGCCTTGGATGATACCTTTCTTCCTTTGAGATTTAATGTTTCTTTTTGTGATCAATAGTAAAAAGACTTTGTGTAGAAAACTACAATGAAAAAAATGTAAGGAAAGGAAACCTTTTATAGTTTGGCTGATTATCACAGGAAAATCAGGTTTATTTTTTAATAGTGGAAAATACAATTAAATGCAGAAGCCAGTCCCTTTTGTTGCTTTAGTATATCCCAATATTCATTCTGGGTTGCTTTTGAAGTCAAGAGGTTTCACATTAGAGTCTGAGAACACCAAATGTTTCCATCAAAAGCATAGTACTTTAAAGCATTAAAAACAGTGTAACCTTGTCCTCTTCCCCTTGCTCACCCCTGCTTCCCCTTCCTCCCCCCAGTCGACTTCATTTTTGTCTTTAACCTTTTTGCTGTCCAAAGAACTACAGGCTAAGTATTGCCCCTAAGGCTAGGTGACATCTATTTAATCTGTCTCAGCACGTTTACAGTTGTAAGAATTTTGCATTCCTCTTTAGTTTTCCCACTTCAGTGATTACACAAAACACCACAATTTTAAAAACCGTTCACTTTACTGTTCAATCAGAGAAAAAAACTGAGTTTTCAGGATTACTTTTATTCATTCATTTCAAGTGACAGGCCACATTACAGTGAACACTGATGGATATGGAACAAACTTAAAAAAAACTAGTTTTTATTTGGCCCCAACTGGCAGATGTTGACTGAAGGGCCAGTCCCCTGTGGCTGGCAAAGAGGAAGCAAAGAAGAGAGAAAGCAAGTAGAGCTGCCATCAGAGATCACCACCTGGAGCAACAGGCTAGATATGACCATCATAAATGGCTGAATACCTGATTGCTTATATATGGAACAGCATGGTACTTGCCCTTAGACCCTTTCTCTCCAATTCCATTTCTAAAATTCACAATCTGTGTTGATTTCTATAAATTAAATAAAACATTTCTTCTTGAAAATTAGCATTTTTTGAGCAACATTCAATAGCTGATCATTGTGTTAAATGTATTAAATAATATTTTGTGTCTTTTGGGAGGATTGTGTGGAAAGTAAAACATATTTCTGGTTATTAGTCCACCTAAAAATCACTTGTTCATCCCTTAAAGTACTTAGTATGTGTTCTGTTTCAACTGCGAACAACTATACTTTCATTTTCTTAGCAACTAAAACATATAGGAATTCTAATTCCATTAAATTTTAAACTATTGAACAGATCTAACACCTCTCATGTTGCTTATAATATTATTGTTGCGTATAACTATCTGTAGGAGAAGTTACCATTAAATGCTAGTTAAAACAAATTTTTAAAAAAATTAAGCCATAGTGCATGGTTTGTTACTTGGGATATATAACTAAGTTTTTGTTTGAGCATCTCCTCCGAAACTTTTTAAGTGTTTTGCAGACTGTGACTGCATACAGCCTAAAATCTTTAAATAAAGTAGCATGGCTATGCTGTATGTGTTGCTTTAAGGTATAGAAAAAAGTATACTTAACAGTGGAAAAGAAATTAATCTGCTTAGCATCAAGGATCTCCTGATGAAAATACGAAGTTAACTTTGGAGGAAACAAAACCGGTAATTCCCTGGTCCTGAAAATAAGAAATTATGCACTTAGGATAATAAATATAAATTTTGACAATGCTTTATTTTAATGGCACATGAATTAAAACTGCATTACAATGAAATTGCTGCAGAACATCCACATTAATATCAAATGAATTCATTATGACCAGCACAGTTACAATGAATACTAAATGAATTAATAATAATGAACCACTTAAAGTGTTACCTAATTGTTTTATTTCATTTTTATGTATATTTTTGTCCAAATTTAACTGTTAGGTTAATAGAGAATGACATCCAGTAATTCATTTCAACACTGAGTGTTTGTAAGTGATTACTTTCACACCAGATTCAGTCAAGCCTGCTGCATATCCAGCATTGATCAGATGTCTCAAAAAGACCCAGCTATTACCCCAGATATTTGGAATCATGTTGATGCAAAGTGATCAGCCAAGATGTATTAAAGATTTAACAACTCTTAATGGTTGGTGATAATCGTGTTCCTTGATCTGACAATACATCTTTCTTCCAAGGATCTCAAGTGTTTTACACACATGGTTATTAACAATATCCTACAAAGAAACTGAGGTGGAAGTACACTAGACGGTTTGCCTGCAGTAACACAGTAGCTTCACTGCAGTCACCTGTAGAAACCTCAAATCGTCCCCAAAGTTGTTCTGGTTTTCTTAGTCTGTCCACTAAGCTATGTTGTCATCTCTCATTCATTGCATCGCACACACTATGACGTGTTTTAACTTCTTTATCATCATAAATGATTAGTATATGTCATATAATCTTATGAACCATATTTTGTAGCATTTTAAATCATGTTAGAAATGATACCTACAAAGACAATGCACATTATTTATCCATTCTGTATTAGCAAAATCTATATCCATTCAGTACCATTCTCCACAACATAGGCCCCAGTCAAGCTCATCACAGGGAATCTGGACAAATTCCTCCATGGCTAGGAACAATAACTTCTGCTGAAGCTTTCATAATGGTAGGGAAAAAAGACATTGCTTTATGAAAGGTTTATTTTTTAACGTACTAATTCACTTATACTTCCAGATAAGGCACCCAGAGGAAGATTCATTTTATATTAGGGAGGGGGGCAGTATTTTAATTTAGCTGTTTGGTAGCACATATAAAGAATAATACTATTAGAAGGAAAAGTGTGAAAACATCCCGATTTCAACTTTAGCATCTGGCCATAAAATGCTTTTTAGAAGTTCTGGGTAAGAGGAAAACCCAAAACACTTCAAAACAAGTAAACAAGGTGGTGTATTTTTAAACCCAATCATTTGCCTTTATCTGCTCACCAATTTTTAACAGTATCTCTTGGACTCACAACATGTGTTGAATGTTTATCTATTGCAGTTTACTATGAACTCTTGGGTTTTGAGAGGGTTTGGAGTGTTCTAAGATTCAAGAACTCTTTAGCTTTCAGGGAGAATTGGGACCTTTAGAAAATATTACTTTTGCCATTAAATTTTTAAAAGGCCCTCTCTGTAAGAATGTTGAATCAAGTCTGTATTACTGAGTGGTAAAGGAGGTTTCATTTATTGACATCTGTCATTCATTTGTGTTGCAGGTGTAAAGAAATAATAAGATTATGTGGGCTGTTCATTTTTCTTTTTTTCCTTGCAATAAGTCTGATTTTGAAACTTAACTATTGCACAGCTATCCCTTGCATGTTCTTGGGGATTATGCTACAGAAAAAGAGAAAGGGACAGGTAACCATTAGGAGCCCCAGTAAAGCCCGCTGCAGTTCAGCAACATAAACCGAGGGAAGAAGAGTGAAGCCAAGGAGAGACTTCAGGGTCAAACAGGGGCTTCAAAGCAAGGAATAGGTGACCTATGTCTGCTCATTTGACTGCTCTTCCCAGCCAGGCCCTGAATACATTTTGCATCCCAGAGCTATCACCTAATATTTGTATTTCCATAGGATCAAGATCTGTCTCATTGTACACATAACGTCAATACAATAAAAACTGGGCCAAAAGAAATAAAAGGGACCCAGGTCAGACAAGGAGGCAGAAAGAGGAAGATCTGTCCCTCTTTAGTCAATCAGTTAACAAAAATGGGGTGCAAATTGTGATGTTCTGGGGAAAAGAAAGAAAAACACCTACCCTTTGACTACTGCCAATTATTTCTATCACTCTTCTACTGTCATTCCTTCTAGGTGCGGCTGCAAAGAGCAGGTCTAAGAAATAGGAATTGGAGAATGTAGTTGATTTTAAATTTCCAAAACCTGGTGTCGTGAAGGTGACTGAGTGGTAGATGAAGAGAAGTAGAGTAGCAGTATGCGAACAGATAGAGTCAAGCAGGAGCGCTGTCTTTGTCTTTCTCTCTTCTTTCCAATTACATTTCCACAGAACCCAGAGAATCTACTACAGAATTTGGTAAGAAAAAAAAAAAAATCCCTGTAGATTTATATTTTCCCTGAGGGGTCTTTTGATACTACAATTGTTTTGTAGTATAAAACCTGTAATTAGCTATTTGGGTTTTGCCTAAACTTGGGGGTACTTGACTTTAATTACCAATCAAATGTAACACTGCATCTGCATTCATGCAATCATCAGTACTAACCCACACATACAAACCTTCTTTCATCTGAAGACAATAGAAAATTCTTTTTATTTGTTCTCACTCAGTTCTAACTGAAAATAACAGATGCTGCTAAGAAAGTTTAAGTGTTATGTTTATAATAGTTCGCAAAGCAAAACAGCCACATCCAAAGAGAGCGGAAGGAGACTGGGTGCAGATAGGATTTAAATGGGTTTTTTATACTTGAGTGTCAGAGTTTAGGGATTGAGAGAGGCAAACATGCTTCTTCTTGGTGTATAGATTTGACCAGTAAGTAGTAGTTATGAAGAAGATGTTTGTACTATGTTACTGCAAAGTAGTGTAGTTTTGGTCTTATTTCTTCTCTACTGGCTTCATAACATCCCTCTTCGAGGGTGGGGAGAGAAAGCAGGCATTTGTGAAGGCAGTTACTGTCCTCCTCTCCTGTTATACCACCCATTTCCCTCACCTCATGTCTACAGTCTGTGGAAACACATAGAAGTTGAGGAAGAAATTGTTGTCACATCTAGATCTCAGCCCTATCCTTTTCAAAATATGCATCTTCTCAGCCTCTTTTCAACATACCTAGGTTGTACACTGTTTGGAGGAAAGTGTTTTCATACAGAGGTAACTTCAGTGAGTGACCAAGAGCATTTTGGTACCACCTGAATAACTGGTTTCAGAAGTACCAGAGTCAACGAGTCTCATTTCCTACAAACTTATGTTTTGCAGTCTATTGATCTTGCTATCCAAAAGGTGCAAGTCCTGATGAGCTTTAAAGAAATCTGGAATACCTAATCTCTCTCTCCACCTGTTTTTATTAAGCTGCTAGAAAATAATTATTTTTAAGTGTGTTTTTTCTCCTCTCTGTCTCAACGTGTATGCTCAAACAAAAAATGTGCTTTCACAAGCCTTGTATCTGTAACAAATCATGCTAAAGACTGTCTAAATTCGCCAACCAAAATAGCAGATAATTTTTTCCTGAAAGGCTGGAAAATAGTACAACCAGTCAGTTCCCTTTGTATTGCCAACTGTCTGGTCTTTGTGCAAGTTCACAAAGACAGGGGCTTTATTTTTTGCTGTATGTCTCTTGCAGAGGAGCAAGCTTCAGTATTTGTTACTTTAGCCTCATGAGTAAAGTACTCCATGCTTTTCCTGTCTGCTGTTGGGATTCAGTCCTGTCCATTATCACAAACATTGCTGAGGGGAGGAAAAAAAAACCAAAAAAAACCCCAGACCCCCAGACAAAACAGTCCCCAAATAGAATACTTGGAGGCAAAATCAGATTACTGTACCCTCTTCACAAATGCTTGCAGGCATCCTTCAAACAGGGGTCTGTGAATCCTGAGTGTGGCTCCACACCTAGTGGCGTGGATGGGATTTACAGTGGTGTGAAGTCATAAACTATGGATTTTTCTCCATTTTTTGCTGACTGGCAAGAGGATTTGTAGCCATTACCAAGACTGACTTGCAAAGATAGAAAAACCAAATTAGCAGGAATTCCTCTCATCTAACACTTTTTCTCTATAAGCTTATTCAGCATCATAACTGCATCCCTCTGACGTCCTAAATGTTCTGTAAAAATCAAATCCACAGCCTTCTTGAATTATAAAGTTATTACGCATTTTTGTCATGCATATGCTCACATCATTATTTTGAAGAGGGTGGGAGGCCTCAGTTCTTAAATGGGGATATTTTTAATACCTTCTGTCAGTAGACAGAAATTGTTTCAGGAGTCAGCCCTGTTTCTTTATCCCATAGATGCTGAAGAAGTTTAACCAACATTATTTTTTTATTTTTATTATTGAGAAGAGGCAGTGATGCAAAAAGTCTTCATACATGAATAAAATATTAGGTTAGAGGCGTAATTAATATAAAAGGATACAGTGAAATAGAAAGGTGGCTAATATAGCCAGCAAACCATATATCAATGCCAGTTATCATATTTCATTGGAAGACACTAAAGATTGAAAATCAAGCATGGTAATTAATTAGTCTCGTTCCCGTTTAACCTGAAGGTTGCATATATAAAGAAATCGGGTTGACTGTGTGAGCAAAGAGAATAAGCAGTTCAGTTGAAGATAAAGAGTGGTAGAAGAAAGAAGTGGAGGGGAAACGGGGAAGAAATGTCTTCATTTATTGCATTATAAAAACACTTTACTGATTTAATTCCTGTTGACTACACTCTCACCTAATTAAGAGCTTATTTTCTGTAACTGGAATGATTGGTATTTTTTGGATATATTACACAAATGTGGGGATTTTAAATTAATTTTTCACACCCTCAAGCCATAATCAAATTCAGTGTGCCTTCTCTACCTTTTTTACCACTGGTGATTCTTCTACTAGGAAATAGCATATATGTTGACTAGGAGAACTACATAAACCTTGGGAATTTGGCTTTCTGTCTTCTGCTCACCACTTTCTATACAAAGATGAATGACAAGCAATTTCATTTGCATGCAATAGGAACAGATTTTACTAATATAGGAAAAGGCAGCTGCAGCATATACTTTAGAAGAATAAAGTACATGACTTTGCAATCAAAAAAACCCTACCAAAACCAGTCAAGATTAGAGTGTATGGGTAAAAAAAATAAGTATTCTAAAAATGACAGTTCATCAAATCAACAGCTATGGAAGTGAAAACTTTTAACAGATTTTGCAATATTTTGAAACCATTTTCTCAGTGTTTTGATAGGTATTACGAAAACAGTTTCGAGGTAGTTGAACTACCCCAATTATGATTTTATAGAATAAAAATATAGGTTTCCACTTAAAATGAGCCAATAGCTCTCATAAAAGTGATAAAAATTCAAAGCTGACATTACAAACGTAATTCTAAAAAAATTATATGTTTGAATTCACTCAAACTACCATCATTCTTTTCAATTTGTTTTAAACAAAATCTAACAGGTTTACTTTTTGTGTGATTAAGGATAGGATTTTTATTTTTTCATAAAGACTGTATTTTCCCAGAAAGGAAAAATTATTTCCTGTTCAATTATACTCCAAAATCTGGATTTTAGGCCTACTTAGAGCCAGAGATATTTAATGAAATGTTTCTCCTCAAAATGTCAGTAGCAAAATTGTTAATTAGGTTCCAGTTGCAAAGCTGTTATTCAGCCAAAGGAGAATACATGTTTAATTTCAGATAGCAGAGTGTGCAGTATAGATGGATGAAAAACTTCATAGGGGAAAAAACCCAACCTTCTATGCCAATTCTTTTTTTAAATTTAGTGAATAACAATAGCCACATTTCTTCCTTGATTAGAAAGATATAGTTGCATATATTTTGTCCTTTTTGTGTGCAGACATAGCACTGATTAGGGCTGAAGAGTTACTAGGAAATAGGAGCTTTACAGGTGGCTTAGTGGGAAACAGCAGTCTTGCCTTTCAAGATGTTTCTAGGTATTATCCTTGATCCAGAAATCTTAGTCTTGTTTAGAGCCAGACTTCTAGAATTCTAGTACTAATATTTGTCCATCTCAAGCATTGAATTTGTTTCTCTAGATGGTAGAATCCAGTATATCTAAAAACTTTGCAGTATGAGATTTTGATATCAAAAAATCCAAGATAACAATCCAATCTACAATTTTTACAGGAATAACTAATCATGCAAGAAGCTAAACTCATTAGGTGTCTCCCATACTAATCTAAAAGTTCCTTGGCTGCTTAGCATTAATTACTTGTGCATACTCAGATGTGTCTTTTTATGCACCTTCTTCATTTGTTTTATCTAATTTGAACTGATCTTTTTCTTAAACAAACCTCATTACTTTTCACATGAACTTCTGGTCTAGACCTTCTGTGCCATTGGTATGAGTTGAGAGATGACTTCCTGTACGAAACTTTTCCAGAGACAGAAGTTGTAAGTGATCATAACAAAACAATCTAATGTCAAAAGGTACTCATTGTTATACTCGGAGGTTATAAATTTATCTGGTTTATATGCAGTATATCTTTATTAATGATGAAACTTTTCCAGATGCAACAAACTTGCACAAAACCCTGGTCACCACTGAAATTCATATAAACTTCTTGTACAGAGATCTTAATCGGTGCATAATGGAATGAATGTACAGTGAATTGGGCAAAATCAAATGCACTGGGTCATTATAGTTGGAAATTTACTCTCAGACAATTCATTTCTAGTATATTCCAGAAATTATAGCAAAGAGGTAGTGAAATGGCCCCAGATGAGTATTGCACCATGATGTCCTTGTTGCTTTGACCTCTCATTCTGTGGTGACCTGGATCTCAGACTGTTATATATCCAAATGTCACTTCAGAGTGCATCATCTGAACCTTGATTGCTGAACCCTTGGCCTATTTAGCTTTTCACTATCTTCCTCCTTCTCCGGATGTCATGGGAGACTTCTAAGGAGAGGTAATGTTCCCCTTAACTAATTCAAGAAAATAAAATAAAGAGGGATTTTTTTTTTTTTTTTAGGCCTTCAATGGGGAGGGCTAAACTTTTTGCATTGCAGAGAGACAATAAAGTATTAGGCCAGAACTGGATTAGAAACTGGGCATCTGGAGGAAACTCATATTGACCCTGTATAATTTTACAACCAGAAGGCTCTAGTGGAAAATCTCTGGATGTAGGCTAATATGGCTTCTTCTGACAGTTTTGTTTTTATCCTGACATTGCCCATTTAAAACCAGCTAAACATGAGGATACAGAGATCTTTGTAGACCCCACAATAAAAGAAGCAGAAAAGTCATCAAGCATTCAAAAGACCAATACAACTTAAATTTAATTTTTATTGCTTGGATATTTTTCCTTTGAGTTAGCATGCACTTATTAGAAAGGCTGAATCCTGTTTAATGTGCCCATGTTCACCGTGGGAGTTTTCAGCGAATACAGTAAGCAGGGTTTGATGTCACTGGCTAATTTCTGAGCTTCCCAGAACAATCAGCATCTGTACTTAAAAGCTTAAATCTACTTTGTGCTTTTTACGTTCAGAAGGTGCAAAGAAACTGCAAACACAGACGGAGCGATGCTTGGGTTGAGGGTGTCAGTGCCAAAGCAGGCAGTTCAGCATGTTAATTGCTTCTACTACTTGGAAACATCTGGAGCTAACGCTGAAGTATATAATGCTAACTGAAATTGCTGCAAAGCTCATCTCTGATTTTCAGTTGCACATAAAGCAGAGTTTTGGTATTGCATTTGGCATGTAGATTTATTTTTTCCACCTAGGGAGATGTGTTGTATCATAATGTTTAGAGTAAGATGCCTTCATTGGACACAAAAAAAATTCATTTAAAAAGTGGAAATTAAGGATCTGACTGTTTGAAGCTCAGCCTCTGACAACTGTCTCTGCAGAAGGAAATTGTGAAAGACTGCTTGCAGAAATTGATAACTTGGAGTGTGGCAGGTCCAAACTCTGGTTCTGGTGATCAGGATTCTTTTCTGTGTGTTTTACCCACAGGATTAATGAATGGCATTTTTGCCTTTTTGACAAGATTACCACTGTGGTCCAGCTAAGTTTTGACTAGCAAAAGTCAGGATATTTTCTTCAACCAAGATTTCTTTTTGGCAAGATCTGCCAGTTCTGAATTTTAATAAACATTTGAGGTCATTTGTTATCACAAATAGGAACAAAAGTACAACTATTATATTAAATTTCACTTGTGGTGTAGGGCCAGAGTTGAACTCTGTTTTCATTATCATTTGTGTGCATTATGTTGCTTATGCCAGTAGAATTTTTGTTGAAGTGAAACAAAAATTGATTAGAAAATCAGAAAAGAAGGAAGCTAAAACATCCAAAGACTAAGAAACTTTCCCTTCCCCTGCTAACTGTGATAACAATTAAAAATAGAATAGTACTGAACTGTCCCCTCAACTAAAAGGAAACTAAAAATTGACATGAAAATAGACTTGTACACATAGGCAGCATGTAACAGAAAGGGACGTATCAAAAGGGTGAAAAAATAGATATTTTCTTTTCCTTTGTTTTTAATTTTGCCCAGTGGCAGTCCTATTTCTTATTTCTCTAGTATTAATGAATAGTGGAGAGGAAAATTACTGATTTCTGTGTCTGTGTAACATGGGGATAATAACATTATCCTATATTTATGAAGTATCACTTTTCTATAAATACATACTTTTGCTACTTGACACTAGAGTGTTTGTGTAAAACTTTAAAGTGGATATATGGAGATAGGCAGAAAGAATCTGACACAAATTATTCCTTTGATCAGTCCAAACAAGTCCATGTTAGAATCAACCTTTTCTGAAATCCCCAGTAATGGACCAGATTCATTCCTATTTTTCTGCTGCATGTATTCAATAGGAAATATTATTTGGACCATTAAAGCCTCTGCTCAAAAAAAAAAACAAAAAAAAAAAAAAAAAAGAAAGAAAATGTAAAAACTCCACATTTTGGTCCTTTTTGTTGAATTAATTTTCTAATGTTCTGTAGATATCTTTTTCATAAGCAGATTCACAGTGAATAAAAATCTGCCCTTCTGAATCACAGTATACATTATTGAAATAGGACCTGATGAGTAAAATCCAGGAAATTTTAGTGCTCTTCACCATCTATCAGTGAAGGCAAGTTTTCAGTCCAGATAGTCCAAATTTTTTGAAGATAGATAGACAATTGCTGCTGTAGGAGCAGTGTTACCCTATCAGATGAACAAAAGGAATGTGTGTACATTTATACATGTTGTATCTGCGCTGCTGATAATTTGAACATGCAGACTAACTTGGCAAATGAACAGAAATTTCAGGAACAGTTCAAATGTGCAGCTAAGTATGGCACAATACACAGGGGGTCGGTGGGAGCTGTGCCATTTGGGTCTGGGACTGATTTAGACCTTTGGGAGTTTTTTGACTCTCTATTTTCAGAAAAAGCTGCAAGGTTACTGCAGTTATCTAGTGAATTGGGAAATATTTTTTCTTTGAGAGAGAGAAAATATATGTATTTCTTGCTGGTCTTCTCAAGTGTTCCAGGAAGGTAAAATCCTGGAATTGAACTGCTACGCGAGGCAGGCAATAATTCCTTCTTTTTATATTTTTAACATAGTCAGGCTAGGAAACATTTTATTTTCAAGAAGATTGGTTTTTGCTCTTCAAGTAAGGAAAGAGACTCTTTTCTTCCTCCCTGCCTTGTTCCCTTTCTCCTTCAGCAAGCCCACAATGCACAGACAACTGCTGAAGTATCACTTTCAAAGGTGACCCAGGGACACCACTGAGGTGTTTAACTCTTAGCAGGAGCCTGTGCAAGGTATTAGATGGCTCTGAAAAACCAGTGCATGCCTGGGTCACTTTGGGACATGTCTTTATTTTGTGTACCGATTTCAGGAGTGCTTGTTGTTGGGTCGTTAGTGCATGGTTATGCAATGTCTTTTGAAATGTTTGCATGACCTTCATATCTGCCGGTATTAATACTAGGATCTCTTACTGTCATTAAAAAATTTCTTTCTCTCACTGCAGAAAATAACCAGTATTTTCTCCTTGCCCTAGAACATTTGATTAGGTTTGCCGGGGTTTTTTGGTGCCACGCTATGTAAAAAAAAATGTACAAGGGTATGGCTATTTTACCATGTAGACAGCAGAAATTGTCCCCACTGTTATCACTGCAGATTTTTTAAAGGTTTGTAGTGCAGAGTTTTAAAGTGGTTTTAAAACTGTCCCATGCCACCTTGACCAGGAGACTCCTTTGAGAAAATAAACCCTCCAGAAGCCTACTGGCATGCTGAAGATATGTACTGGTCCCCTCTACCTGTTGAACTTATGCCAGTGGGTACAGACCACAGACATGGTATAACTGGAGAAAAGATTGCTGCTTGAATACTCTGGGTATCTGTTGCTCTCTGGCAGTTTTGCTATACAAACAGCTAAGATGATTGATTTTAATCACAATTTATTCAAACCCCTCCCTTAATCTATTATTTTCTGTCTCTTTAAATTAGAAGAAAAAAGCAGTTCTTAAAGCCGTTTATTTTGGTGTATATAATGCAAGTCTTCTAGCTATTCTGTATTTCTTCTTCCTTTGGGGATGTATTTTTAAGTTCAGCTAGTGCAGAAATTGTAGGCAAAAGAAAACTCAGCCCAGTTTTTGAACATTTGGTAGGATATTTAGTACTCTACAAGAAATGCAGATGAGCATCAAGAAGACAAAAACCTGTCCTGCCTGGCACAGCTAGAAAAAGGAATAGCCCCCTCACTATTTTTCTAGTCATTCTTTTTCAAGAAAATCACTCTTTAGTTACTCATTTCTTTTCCCCATGGTCAGGTTGGCTGCATCTCCAAACACTTGTAAGTACTGTATGTTCTGACATATCCTGAAGTCATGCATTAGCACCTTTTCATTCAGCAAAGGGTGAGAACAGATATCTTTTGGCAGCTGACAGCAGGGAGCAGGCAGAAAGGAGGAGAGTGAAGCTGTAGGACTAGGACACTGTGGTGGCCTAGTGGCTAGCATGGCTAATGTACCAGCTGTGAATAACCTCCTTTTTTTTTTTTTTTTTTTTTCTCCCCCTCCCCTTTTTTTTTTTCATCCCATCCACCCAACAGATGTCTCTCTGTCATTGTCATGTCCTCAAGCTATCCTAGTAAATGATTTGTGCATTATAAGTGAGTCACTAAGGTGGCAATTGAACCTCTTCACAGCTCAAAATTGTTGATGTGTGCACAGAGTGCAGCGTGGGGGTGTGTGCGAGAAAAAGAGCAGGAGAGAAGGGGAATGAGGGAAAGAGGGAAAGAGGGAGGGAGGGAGAGAAGGAAAAGAAATGTCAAGGTTACCTTGTTTTGCCTGGAGAATCAAAAGGGAGGGCAAATTAACTGCTGGCTCTATTTGGTCTTTTGGATATCCAGCAATGAGGCAGCTCCATCCTACTCCAGCAGATGTACATATCACTTTGAAAGATTAAAAAATGAAGAATGCAGTGATCTGTATTGTATATACACTTTATTCTGTGGAAAGAATGTTAATAAATATACTGAGCGACTGCAAAGTTTGCCAATATAAATAATGTGGCATTTCAAAGTCTGTCAGTAAATGTAATTGAATTTTTCAATGTAAAAATATAGTTCGGTTATAAATTGGAGTCATGCTTGACATTAGTTGGGCATTAGGAGATATTAATTAGATACTGCTCTCTTCTTCTTTCTGATTTCTTTATATGAAATGAATTATCGGGAAAAAGGAATTTGCAAGCATGCAATTTAAAGATTTTTATTCTTGAAAACAAGCTGCCTGGTAATTTTTAGTGGGGGAATAAATGCCTTTTCAAAAACCTTGTCAGTGTGCTGTCGGAAACATGCCCTTCCCAATATGAACACAATATGGAAAAGCTAATCCATTATAATACTTTGTAATGATAATAAGCTACAGTGAACAAGTAGCCTAGGGAAAAAGATGGTAGTAGTCACCTTTAAACAGAAAGAGAATAGCAAGTAATTGTACATTTTTACAGTAGGCTGATGACAACATTTCCTATGACTTTGAACTTACTTTGGCTGTCACTGTTCTGGCAAACATTCTGCATATCAATCAGAGAGTATATTTCCTGCATGACATTTGCAGCATAATGTATAAAATTTACTTATGTGATCTTTACATGTAGTCATCCTGTTTATATGTAAATATATTAGTCTCCACATATAGCTTACGCTGCAGAGGCAGCTTTAAACCCTTCCATAGGGTTGCACTGACCTCTGCCTATTTGGCATCTGCAGATTGTTTCTGTTTTGCTGCTGGAATAATCTTTAGACATTTGCACTGTTGATCGTGACGTTTTCCTGCAGGAACTAAATACAATCCTGGTGCATAGCACCACACGGAGCAACATTTTACTTACATTGAATGATATTGTTCTAGGCGCACATGACTAATTATTGAATGCCTTTCTCGCTTTTTGATAGCTGCCCCAATTATTTCCGTAATCACGAAAGAATAACTTGGCACCTCTTTTGTTTCATGTTCATAGAAGTCTTTGGGGGCAGTGTGATTTGTGCTTGGTCTCTGGCACTGCATGCAGGAGCCACGTATGTTGGTCAGTCCCTCTCCTCCTAGATGATGGCTCTCACTCTTCTATAATTAGCTCGCTACAACAGGGGTTTGATGTCTGCCAACTTTCTTAAAGTAAATGCTGATCAAACAAAGCTGCTGCTCACTTGCCCTTCTCAGCTGAAAGAGATTTTTTTTTCTTAGTTCTTGGAATTTTTTTTCCTCTGAGGTTTTTTCCCCCTTTTTTGATAAGCAATTCAAGGTGCCTTCAAGAAGTACATAAATATGATACTCTGAATTATTAAACATAAAAGAAGTAAGAAGTGTCTGCTTAAGTAGAGGGAGTGAAATGATGTCTGAAGGTAGAGAGTTAAAAATAATATTAAAAATAGACCTTGCAGAATCCACTTTCATCTTTGCTTAAGGGGAGCAAATACTTAGCAGAGGTACCCAAACACTGGCAAAAATGTATCTGTGTGTACACAATGTATACATGACATATCCACCTGAAGTATATGTATAATCTGAAGAGAACTTTAAGAATAATGCCTTGTGCAGCTGCCCAGCTCACCATGGCACGATGCTTCTTCAAAGGTCTCAGCCTGATCCTGCTTCCCTCTGTGATAGACACCTCCTTTTTGCTTGAAGGTAAGAGTAACTTGATCACATTAATGCTTTGAAAACCGGAAGCTGTATTTTAAAACTCTAGACCATCTGGAGGGGAATCTTGATCCCTATTGTCATTAGTATGAATTTCTGTGGAAATCCCATCCTCCTTTATGCCTGCTATTTTTGTCTACAGATGTACATGCAACAAACATCAGCTGTCTGCACAACCTTTGACACAGTGGATGTGTCTCCATTTCAGGAAAGTAGCAGTAGTTAAAAACTCAGCAGTTGCTCTAATATACCAGTAATTGCACTTAGGCTGCTGAGCTGACCAAAATTCCCTGTGCTTCTCTGAAACTGCTTCAGAAAGTAGTATAGGAATTTAGGGGTTTTGCAGGCTTGGAAGGGCCAATAGAGAGATCAAGATGTGTGGTAAATTAGAGCAATTGGATGTCTCTTGGATGGCCCATAACCTTATATTAATAAATATGAGTAATATGGTAGTCCATAGTTGCCCTAATTCATGCACAAAGTGCCAAAAATCATGATTAATACAGGAGCGTTCTTACACTAGTCTGAAAGTCGTAACTTCTGGGTTTCATCAGCACTCAAAGTCAACAAAATGCACAGGGTTTTTACCTAATCTGCTCATTCAAAAATCAAATACAAAAGGGACAACATATTTCTGCAATAATCTTATCTCTTCCCAGAACTTATTACTGTGTAATAAAGGCAATTATGTCCCCATTATGTATTATTGCATTGTTTAATTAATTATTTGAGTCCCTGTCAGATTCCATCTAACTTACTTGACCACCCTGGTATTTGTTAGGTCCAGTCCTAGCAGCAGACAGCTGTTACTGTGGCATCTACAGCATAATAGGTATGTCTTATTTGTACATCATGTCATTTAACTATCAAACTCTGTAATATAGACAACACCACAGGAATGTGATTTTGCAGATGTAGTTAATTCTGGTAGGCTGTCTTAATTCTAGATCTGTTTGTTTAAATTTGTATTTATTTATTTTTTGTTTCAAGGATCTTGCTTCTCCTGTCTGCAAGGTATCCTAATGTGTAAGCTACAATTCAGCCCCTTCTAGAGGCTCAACACAAGGTCTGTTCCCCCATTTAAACCCTTTGTACACTCTCAGAATGCACTTGCTGAAACTCTGAGTTATGCTTAGTTTTACATAGGGCATTCATGTCCACAGGAACTTTATCTAGTTTAAGTCAAATAGTCATACAGAGCTAAGTTGTTTAAGGACCAAGAAGAGGGACTCTACCTCTCAAGCCAACGAAGGACTGAGTTTTCTTCTGTCCAAAGTATTTCTCCATTACTATTTATTAAGAGTAGCAACATAGGAAAGATTTGCATTAAGAAGAAAAATGCATTCACATACCTGCTTGAAGATCCAAGTGGTGCAAGCTGAGATACTTTGAATTGCTGCAGAGCCAGTGTTTTTACTTACTGCCTTGCAGAAATAAAAGAAGAGGTACGATAAAATAAGCATTAGTGAAGTGTTGGCTTACAAAGAGTAATGGACATGGTGGAGCTGTGAAATGCATAGGGTGATGGTCTTGTTCTCCACTTTCAGGGCAGGTCATCCAGGAGTATTTTTGGACAATAAATCTCAGATGTTGATGAGGTGTCAATGCAATTGTTTGAGTACTGCTGTCACTTTCACTGATGTGTGTGTATAGATATACAAACCTACCTGTGCACACTAAGATGTTATTCTTTTGCACTGAAAGAGCACTTCTTGCTTTCCCCCTACCTGGCACTCTCCCACTAATGTTTGAAATCTTAGAAATTATATTTTGATAGTTCTGTGAGGTTCTTAAAGCACTTTCAGTGGGCAGGTGAATATTGCTACAGGAGTTTTGAAAGATAATGAAGACTCAGGGTTAGGTGAGCTGCCCAGGGTCCTACAGAAAACATTGAATGTGGGAAACAGTGCTTCGAGTACTTGATTCCTCATCTGTTACACATGTGCTCATCTAGATCTGTTACAGCAGATGAGTTGCTACATCACATTTGTCTTGCAGCAGTCCATCCCTCCTTTATTTTTCTGCAGTTGCTCCTTAAATTTATTTACAGCCTTGCACATTAAGCTCATTGCTAAGATGTCTGCATTGTGCTGGTGAAGTTAGTCCTGGCAAAACTGCTATTCAAGAGCAATAACCCATATCCCTGAATATCCTTTAGTGTAATGGCTTACCACACATATAATTATTTTATAATCTTAGGTGTATGCTACAACAATTTCCAAAACTAATTATGGTAGCATCTATATATCAGAGCTTGGGGTAGCTCATTTGCAAACGTAACCTAACATATTCTATTTTCTTTACATTTAAAGAAATCTTTGCCCTGAAAACTAAACACTGATTACAGCTGTACTCTGCTGCTTTGTGGTGGTATTTTTAATAAAATATTATCCATGGTAAAATGTAAATAAAAAAGCAAATTGGTTCATTCATCATATATTTTAAGCAGTTAAAATGAATGAACTCTCCTTTGAGAAAACATCTGACCAAGCAAAATAATGGTTATGCATTTGAGAAAATGTTTAATGAACTCACTGGTTAAAATGCTGTTATTTTAGAGCCCATTACTATGTTTAATTAATTGAGGCTGCATTGCTTGAAAAGCCTTCCCCCCCATCCCCCCTTTCTGTCCTAACGTACCAAAAATAATTGACCTTAGTAACATATGTGGGAGCAATGATATTCCCTGGTCAGGAATGCTGGCTGCACAGTCAAATGTAAGAGCCCACAAGTGGAGGAGTAGCTATTCATGAATCTTCCCTCCATAATCATTTGTCTAGTGTCAGTTCAAAGTCAGGGAACTTGCCAAAGATCAAACACATTTTTTCTTTAAACAGTTCTTATTGTAAATATTCTAGCTGGTATTCATTTTCCTTTTCTTCCTGTTCTGAAACATACATATTTACTATGCCAGTAATGTTTGGGTTTTATATGTTGAAGGAAAATGTACTGCTTGTCTGCAAAGTAAGATTATTTCAAATAATAATGTGTAATCCTTTGGTACTGGAAACTGGGAGAAATTCAATTACATAAAAATAAGAAAATAAACCCCCAACCCAGAATTTATAAAAGCTCAAGAATTTAACCTGAACATAACAGTAGATGCCAATCTAATTTGCCCTTTAGGTGAACTTTAAAACTTGTCCTGTTTATGTGGTTTGGTAATATGGCTTAATATGTTAGATTTATGCTTCATTAATACTCACAGATGGCAAAATATATATATATATATATTCTTCCTGTGCATATCAATTACTAATATCGTATTTCTTTTCTGATGGCTTTAATATTCTTATCCTATAGAAAAGTGAAGATGTGATTACCAGCACTGAGTTTTCAAACCACAGGTTAAAAAACTGTAAAAGTATCAAAGACTCCTTTCCAACCCAACTACACACTGTCACATCTGTATCAAGTTACCTACGTTTGAGGTAACTCTTCCACTCAGCCCGGCTTGGGCCTGCCCTGTTCCTGGGTTATGGGAAGAGCAGGGTTTGCAGCTAAAAGTTGCACTGTGCTGAGAGTAGTGCCCGCCAGGAGATGCGTAAGATGCAGTGGAAGAACAGCTCAGGCGTGGAGAGGACTCAAAGGATGGAGGTGCATTTGTATCATGAGTCAAGTTGACTTAGTGGTGAAGGCTAAGGGAGGAAGCTATCAGGGTCCAGGGTGGCCAAAGCCGAACTGTGAGAATGTCCCTTTGTACAGCTTTTATCTGACGAGGTATCACAATATAAGTTTGATCATTCTTTCTAGATTCCCCCTTTACAGCATTATTTTATTGCCAACAAGGCAAGGAATATCAAACATGATGATGCTAAACATTTTTGTCTGCAGCCTTCATTTCCACTAGTTCCAAAAGATGAAGCTGCTCCAGTTCTGGGGTTAGGTATTGTTAACTTAATACCAGTTCCTACACCCAGAATCTGGCAAGAGGACAGATACTCAAAATCATGTTTTGTAACAAAGGTTTCATACTTCTGGATGGAAAAAAAAAAAAAAAAAAAGCCTGGATTCATATCATTTTAAAAGGTGCCCACATAAGGCAAAGGGAATGAAACTCAAGAATAGAGCCAGATCTACATTCAAGATATAACCTTCCCAGTAACTTTTTGTGAAATAAAATGCAAAGTACCCAACTCATCCTTGAAAACTGGACAAGATTCTTATAAATATAAAATTATTAATAAAAATTTTTAGTATCATTTTCAATGAGCTGGCTTTCATTTTAAGCAGGCTAGTTTGTGGCAGTTCAGCTTATATAATAAAAACGAGCTACTCCTGAACTGGAGGCTGACTTAATTCTTGTAAAACAAATCTGACTTTTGTCATAGCTTTGGGAGGCCCTTCTGACCACTGTGCCTTTTCAGCTGTGCATATGAAAGAAGAGGAAAACCATGTTTGTTTTCCTCAGGATTTCTCAGAAGACAGTCACCTGTCTGGATTCACTTACTTTGAGTTGGGTCTCAAGCAGATAAATGATCAACTGGAAATGTTGGATGCAAAAAGTTATTACGAAAAGGCAGTGTAGCAATATATAAAGGCATTTAAAAGAATGTAACTTTGAAAATAAGTCAAAATTACCATTTCCCTGAAATCTTTCGCATCTACAAATACAGAAGCTGAAATATGTGCATATGTTGCAGATGAAGACTCCTAACAAAACAGGAAAAGAAACTCACAAAACATAATTTCAGGAAGAATAGAAGCCATTTCTTTAAATGTTTCTCAATTCATATATTTACATTATCTTATTATTTATATACAATGTATTACTGTTTCATTTTCTTTTATGTTTATAAAAGACACCGTTCATGTAATGTATTGCATATGCATAATGCTAGCAAAATGGCAGTGCTCAGTCTAAAACTTGATTATTATACAACATTATTATACTACAACAATTACTATACTGTGACTGTTTACTACTTGACTATACATTAACCTATGCATTCTACATACCATTGCATGGTATGAATATTCCTTTATGAGGAAATAAATACAATTTAATTTTTCACATTATACTAGCCCAATCTTAAACTCTCTATTCCCTACTTTTAATTTAAAATTTGAGTTCAATGAATGTTTCTTCAGTTAAAAAGCATAGTTTAGTGGAATGAATGACATATACTGTTTAATCTTCAAATCCATGGTTGATCTGTACAGAGTAAAACAGTTATAGGAACCAATATTTATATATAAACTGCATAAAGTTAAGCAAAATTTATAATTGCATGAACAATAACAGTAGATCTAGATTGCCTGAAGTTTGTGTGAGAAAAACTTATAAAAGAATTGGTTTTGTCCAGCACGGAGACCAAATTGTGGCACATACGTTAAACACTTCCATGTATATTTCTTGCCACAATCATTTTTCATTGGATTATGAACAGATGACAGAATACTTTCAGAGGAATGGGACAAGATGGGATTTACCTGAACTGACAAGAACAAAAGGTGTTTAATGAAGTCTAGAATATGCACTAAAGGTCACATAAGAAGAACATTGCCTCAATATTGAAAGTCATTTGCAATTAGAAGCAGAAGTAATTGGATTCCTGTGATACCTCCTTCTTTCCTTTCTATCTGACACACATGGACATTACCTATGACCCTGGATTAAATATTAATAAAATGCAGATTTAAAATATTAAAACTTTACATTCATGTTAATAAGTACTGTCAATCTGTTGAGACTCAACATATGGCTAATTTAAGAGTTAAGATCAGATGTTCATAATTCTCTAGATTATCAATGTCTTTTTTTTTTTTTTAACTTCAGCATTTCACTGTGGAGTTAAGAAAAAATAAGTTGGCATTTTTTTCTGGGGCCCCCAGGAAAAGGAATCGAATTTTCACTGTGATCTAAGATCAACAATGCTAATAATGATTATAGACAGGTACAATTTTCTCATTAGGATAAATTCCAGCCTGTGGGGTGAGAAAGTTCCATTAATTAGGGGAAACACGGACTGTGATATTGGCAAAACCTAATATTAACATGTGGATATCTGCATCATTCAAATCAAAGCCAGACAGAAAAAACAGAGTTTATTTTCAGATTTGTGTGAAAATAATGCAAATAAAAAGGGGGGGGGGGGGGGGGGGGGGGGAAGCTGGTTTGTGGTTTGGTTTTTTAAAATCTTGAAAAAGAAGAAAATTACATTTTTATGTGTATAGGCATACACTTCATTGTGGCACTCCAGATCACTGCAAATAGTAATAGCTAATTTGAGTTATAGTGTGAAAAATCTGCCTTTCTGTCACTTCTGAATCACCCCTCAAAATTTGTCAGAAGTTCAAATTCTTGGTCACTAAGAGGCTCTTCAGAGGTACTAGATGCTTCTAATAGTTCTATTCAAACTGGAATAATAATGTTAAAGATTTAACATATGGGGTGACATGATCTTATAAGTAGGAAACAACTAACAAGAAGTGCATTTGTGGAAGATATCAGAGTTTGTGTAAATTGTAGGGAAATTGTTTTTTCTTTTGAAGTACGAAATTGGATGTTTAGAAAGATGGGTATAGTTTCCCCTATTTTCTTCTACCTAAAAGGGTAGGTCCTGCTTTAGAATCAGATTATATCTCTCTCCTTTCACTCCCCATCTTCTTTTTTGATAATGGGATCTGAACTGCCTTTGTTGTGACTGGTTCTAACCCTCTCTGTTCTCTCTGGACTCCGGACCATCTGCTAACCCAGAGAGAGAGAAGGATTGTGTGGGAAGAAGCACAATAGACTACATATAAAGCACACAGCTATCTAGCCGGGGTGAGGAGAGACAGTAAACTATGATCTCCACAGCTGTTATCTTCACTTCTCATATGGGAAAAATGAGAAAAGAAGAAGCCAGTGTTCATTAAAAAAATTGTTTTTATTTTAAATCTTTCAAAAGGAACCCATTCTAGGGTGATTAACAGCCCCTCCTCTTTTTTCTTTTTTTTTTTTTAACATTGAATAAATTTATGAAAATGTCTTATTTACTCCAAATTCAGTCTGAAATATTTCAATAGCTGTTCTTGTAACTTTTTCCACTTTAAAAATTGCAAAATACTTTTGAAAGATAACTGATGTCAATGACATTGTCAACAATTACTATTTTATAAGTTTGTCAAATAAGGTTATTTATTACTTTTGCAAGGAACTGTAAGAAAAATTTTGATCAGTTCCATGTGTGCTCTTTGCTCAGTAACATGCAATGCATCAGTGCTAGGACTAGGATTAAAATTCCCAGTCTTAATCTTCTTTGTTCTGACCTTTAATGCTCAGCTTTCTCATTACCGACTCTGCTATTAAAAGCATTTAAATCAACAGGATAATACATTTTTGACAAGGAAGTTTAAGTATAAGCAGAATTAAGGGAATGTTATTTAAAAAAAAAAAAAAAAACCACAACAAAAAAACCCTGAAATATTCTTCTGAAATACAGACTTGTCCATCTTCTAAAATACTGTACATGCAGCGCAAGGTCCTCCCAGTGACCAGAGTTTCCAGATTTCAAGTGACAGCATACAGCTGAAACTGGTGTGAATAAATTCTTCAAACTTCTGGTTGCTGGCTGCCAACTGTCTTTCTTTTTCTGTTTCTATGGAGATGGCAGTTAGTTCAGCAAAAGCAAGTTAAACGAATTCTCTACAACGGTCATGTCCAACCGTTGTAGCCTCAGGGCTTAAAATATACTCTCAAAATAGCCAGGGAGACATAACCAATATTTTGGGGATAGGTTGTTGGCTCTGGGTTGAGCAGAGTGGAGAGTTTCTGTGACATGGGAACGTGTGCACGAGGAGAGCTCGGGAACTCAGTTTTACGTTTAATATACACATTACTGAACAATCAAAAGTAATCAAAGTGTGAACTATTTTCCCTGCTTTGACTGCAAAACAAATGCATAACACAAGAAATCTCAAACTTTTTTTTAATGTAAAATACATGGCACCTGTTTCATCAGAAATTTCATGAGTGTTCTTTGGCATAAGTCAGGAGAGAAGGTCTTTGTCTTTCTTATCTCTGCCAGATCTTTGGGGTCCCAGACATGAAGCCTCAAAATGTATGTGCTGCATTTACTAAGCTAGACTGGATGCAGCAAGGAATCTTGGTGTTTTCTTTCTTTTCTGTTTAAATCCTGTCCAGCATTATAGTAAAATGTTACTACAGCTGCTGCCTGGTTCTCTGTCTTTAACAGAACCATGTATTTATGAAGTCGCTGCTATGTTGACACACAAGAAAGATTTTCTTTTTCCTTTTTAGCCAAGATGACAGGTGTCTTGAAGATCATTTTGTTTCTTCCCCCCCCCCCCCCCCCCCCCCTGCCACCCCAGTGTTTTGGAGACACAGCTGATGTTAAAAGAAACTTTAGTCTTGGGCAGAGGTAAAGGAGAGTTTGTTGCACAGACCGGGCCGTTGGCTTACCTACAGGTTCAAGGAGGGTTGGAGTAAGGAGGAGGGGAGCAACAGACCTTCAGATGACGTTTCCCTTTATGTTCCTCTGTGCTGATAAGAAAATGCAGCTGTGTTGACTTCCAAAGAGAGACTGGGGAAAATCTTACCCAAGTTACAGGTTATGTGTTGGGGCTTTTGATAATAAACCAGTAAATTCAGGGTGTGTAAGGGACATACACTTCCCTCCTTCTATATTAATAATGTTGCACTAGCTTCGAACCTACCTCCTGAAAAAAGAGAATAGGCTTAGAGAGCTTATTAGGCGATGGCATTTACTGGTTGATCTGAGGGAAAACAGGAAGATACTGGATTAATCTGAGGGGAGGTTCAGGAACTCTTCAAGAAATAGAGAGAAAACATTAGAGTCTGTGTTCTTTCTTTTATCCTTGAACCAATGTGTCTCTCCTTTAAAGGCAGAAATATCTGTAACTTTATTTTTTTATTCTTGCAAATAATCAGAGTATCTCTGAAATCATTAGCACTTCTACTACTTAAACTTACTGAGAACTATTTTATATACCTTTAAAACTGATATTGTAAATCAAACATTTAAAGCTAATTTCTATTCCAGCTAATCAAGAGCAGTAATTAAACACCAGGTTCCTTAAATGATATTCTATCACAGCCTTCATGTTTCCCATCACACTACATATGGTCCAATTGTTTACAGATGACAAAAAAAAAATCCCTGCTCAGATGTTAAATCAAGATGTTTTCTTCACTTTCAAATGGTAGGCTGGCAGCCAATTTTTACAATGAGTTATTCTGAGTTTAAAAAAAAAAATACCAAAAGGAATAGAAAAGAAAGGAAAAGAAAAGGTTTGGACGTTAGGCTTACATAGCCCATCAATATCAGGACCTGCCAAAATGAAGCAGTTTCTTAAGAGTGTGTTCAACCCCGTGTCGGAATAATCTCTTGGGAAGTTTATCTTTTTTGTGCACATTTGATGCGAGGCTAGAAAAATCAAGAGGGAAATGTTTTATAGCCAGAAATAGGTAACGTGACATCAAAGCATAGACAGAGTTCCCCCATTGGTACTCTTTGGCAGTCTGAATTTCATAGTGTTAAATAGCAGAGGATTAAAGCATCTCAGGGCTTGACTCTGCCATCGTGCCACTGCAAATTTAGAGTAATTCCTTTGTATGCTTGTCTGAAACAAGTATGAGTACAGAAAAGAAACAGGCTCAAATTGTGGACTTTTATGGTGTAATTATTACTGACATTTTTATGAGATTTCGTTTTGGAAAGAGAAATGGGTTCACAAGTTCTCAGGCCACAGAGGACAGGAGCACACACTGGAAAAAACCCTAAACCTCCAAAGCTATCAGAGATTACGAGACACTGTATTTTCAGTGTGCTGTGTCCAGCTTTTTCCAATATGTGCCCGCTAGGGAGGGAAGAAGAAAGAATGAAATGGAGTCCCAAAGACAGGAATATGTTACGTGCAACACTCATCTGCATTTTTGCTTTGTGCAGTGTCACATGGACAGCAGGATTAACATTCTCTGCCCTATTTTGATTCCAGCTTTTAGCTTCCCCAGATGTTTGAAGCTGTGCGATGCAAATTTTTAAGCTATTTGTTTCTGATTGTCTGGAAGAAGTTGTTGTTTATAAATTTGAAGTTAAAACTGTACGAAAAGTATAATTGGAACAGAGGTTTTTGCTTTTGCCAAAGGGCTCTGCTGAGGCGGTGGAAATACCCTGCCCTGTGGGTTTCTGAAACTGTTTTCTCCATGTGGCTGAGGGAGCAACTTAAAATGTATTTTCAAATTAATAAATGAAAACAATGAAATAGAGGAATAGATTATGGTTTTTAGTTGGTTCAGTGGTGATGCGCAGACCTTTTTCTGATAACCTCACAACACCTCAAAACTGGCTTTTTATAGATTCTCTTTTCCAACAGTCCTCCTCCTGGCAACCTTCCTGAGGCACATACAATAAAAAATAACTAAAGGAACTAAAAAACCCTGCCTTTCCATCCTAGCTTCAGAGCTGCTCTCCTAAGTCCTCTATCTTAGCCTTGACTCAGGCTGAACCTAATTCTTGGTGTTGCTTTCACTCAGAAACGTGCAATTCCCATTCATAGGCGTACTGTGACTGCCCAATAATTGTGTATTTGTGTAAAACCTGCGGGATCAGCCCACTTGACTGTTGTCACGGTCCTGAGCACTTCATGGGCTGGTTTTACAGGCAGTGTTAGAAGTTTCTTTCCATTCGCAGCCCCTGCTTCTGGGGCCAGTTGCAGATGGATAGGAAAAAGCTAGAAGGTTAATGCATTTCAGTTGTGGTGACAATCTTAAACGGATGTGCTCTAGCATACCTTCATGCTTCAAGGTATTGGGGACCCTTATTTCCTGACACACACACAGATAAATTGGATGCTGCTACTCAAAAAATAGTAAGAAGTGTCTATATTAATTTCACGTGACGTTTTCGGCTGCCATTTGAGGGAAGTCAAGGGAAGAATGTCAAATTAGCAATATCAATTACTTTATGGTGGACTGCTTTTTGGCCAAATGAGAAAAGGGCATTAATTACAGCCTTGGTAAATGCTCTTGCTCTGCTTTCTCTGGACATATCATGGATGTAGCATGCATTTAGAACTGGCACACCCACTTGTTTAAGTGCAATATTTGCAAATGAGTTAGATATTTTCTGGCTTTAGGAGCAGAAAGAACAGTGATATTTCAGAAGATGATTGCTGTTTTAATCTTAACAATTAGGAACAGAAAGGCAACCTTTAAATATCAAGAAAATGAACACACTATATAATAGAAAATTGTCATTTTAATGCTGTTTGAAAGGATGAAAGGAAATGCATGCACTATAAATCAATTTTATACTATTTCATACAGGCCTTAGATAAGACACAGTATTTTAATGAAGGCATGACAAAATAAAAAGCCACTAATTTTTTTTTTTTTTTTTAATACTGAAAATATTTCATGTTTAGACTTAAAGGATACAGAGGAAAGTTGAGTGGTAAGATTTATTTGTAGTCAACAAATATGGCCACACGCAGACCTAGACCAGTCTGCACATAACAATGGGTGAGATTGCATAATTAACAAATTCAAGAAATCTGAATTATGATATGCTGCATATCTACTTCTAGATCAGCAGATGAAACTTGCATTTGCATTCTTGATATGTACAGGTTGCATCTAAATACATGTCATAGTCAGCATCAAATATAAGCTGAATGAAAATTTAGATTCCTAAATTCTCTCCTTGTCTCTGTCCCTCACACATAGTGTGTCCTTGAAGCACAATTTAATGGCTTTGACTTTCAGTTTATCTTCCCTGAGATGACATGTACTTACTTAAGCAAGTGAATATTTATTTGCTTCTTTTCCAACAGAAAGCCCTCCATTTTTTTGTTTCCTGTGTGTTGGATCCAATTTAAAAGTCTGTGAGGTATTTTGAGATTAAGTAATGAAATTTATAAAGGACAGCTGAAGATCTACCAAAGTACCAACAACAGCCTGCAGAGAGAAGACAATAGGAATAAACCATAGAGCAAGGGAAAATTTCAGTTTTATCACTGTTTTCTGTTTTTAAAATTATTGTTGTTATCCATCATGGTTTGCAAGCACATACATGTTAGGAAAGGTTTATGCTGTGTTTTCCCAGAATAGTTAAATTGGCCATGCCTTATTACATAGATGTTTAACTGCAGATTTGTCTTGTTGGAATGGAGAGGGAAGACAGGGAAGGGAATACATAGCAATCACAAAAGCAGCATATTGTATAGCACAAGTGTTCCCTCCTGTACTATCCAGAATTGCTTCTGTCAGGTGAAGGTTTTGAGCTGGAAAGCCTGATTCTGATTTAATCTTAAGTCATATTTCTTTAAGATTATGAAATAATGAACAAAATAAAGGTAAAATGAATGCAAAGAGGTTTGTGTGATAGGAGCAGAGAGGAAGCATTTGTGCATAACAAATGCGAAGGGGCTGAAATTAAGATCAAACCCCTGAACATTCTTACAACGCTCTGATAACAGACACATTTTAACATTCTGTAAGCCTAGAAGTCTAGCTTGGTTCATTGCATTAAACTACTAAGTTTCTCTTCTGAAGTTTTTTTGAAATGCAACAAAACCTGAACTTAAAATAGAAGTTGGTGTGTGTGTTCAGGTGTAATTTTATGGACTCAGTCTAGGTTTATGAGCCCTCCAAAAAGAGTGCTTGGCCCATAAAACTTTGAAAACTAGAAGATTAATTCATCCTTAGTTGTTATTTGTAGGGCAATTCTACATAAACTATAGGACTGAAGAGGATTATATAGCACAAAAAGAGTGCTTGGCCCATAAAACTTTGAAAACAAGAAGATTAATTCATCCTTAACTGTTATTTGTAGGGCACTTCTACATAAGCTATGGGATTGAGAAAGCAGTTATATGACAATGAATCTACAAAGTCATAATATAATATATATTCTGTATTTACATTACATATAATACAAATAAAAGTGACATTTACATTCTAAGTTTTCCTTGTATTTTACACAATAGATGAACACATGATTATCATTTGTAGAGGAAGCATGTTTGATTTTTGGAAAAGTGTGCCTAAATCAGTTTATCTACTCTCTTTGGTTTGTAATATACTTAATAGAATTTAAAAATTGATTATGTTGGCAAAGAAAATAAGTAATGTGAATGGGACACAAAAAGCCGCCTGATTTGTTATGAATAAGCTATCCAGAATTAGCAAAATGTAACCACAGAATGAAAAACCAAAGACTGGATCTCAGTCTTTACTCCCTGGTAGCTAGGGGTGGCAGAACATGGGAAAACAGTATGCCCAAACCTTGTGAGAAAGGAAGGGAGTATTACTACAATCCAGTAGCATAAAATGCAGCTCAAGAAGAAAGACGGAATTGTGGACAGATGTCCTGAGCCAAACTGTCTGGCCTGCATGGAAAAGATGTACTTTTTTTTTTTTTTTTTTTTTTTTTTTTTTAAATCATTGCCTAAGGGTGTGAAAACTGCTACAGACTTAGACAAAAAGCCCTGCTCCTCTGATTTATTTCTGCCTATATTCAAGAAAGACTGGATAAAACAAGCAGAGGATACCTCCTCCTGTCTTCTCAAATCTACTGCAGCAACTGGCTTCCTAGAGGTTGAACACCTGACTTGACCAAACACCAGATCCAAACTAGAGACCCCAGAAGCTCTTTGGACTAACCAAAAATGACTTAAAGGACAGCTCTGAAGCTAGACCACTCCATTACAAGATGAGAAGATCTAAAGTCTCAGGGAATATGCATTCACAGGCTGGTATACCATAAGGTGTTTAACATAAATACCTCCTATTGCCATTTCTTTTCTTTATCACTTGTCCCCATACTTTGCATATCTGCATTGCAAACCAGGTATTCAAGTAGCTGCTGAAATAGTATGTATTATTTTTTGCCAGATTTAAATTATTGGAGGAAACAAATTCCAAGACTTGCCACTGTGTTCTGGAGCAATGTTTGTGCTGGCACCCATGAAGGGGCAGGAGACAGTGGAGGAGGGTTAGGGTGAGGAGCAGGGAGTAGAGATAGGGCAAAACCTTAAACTGGTGTTGCCGCCCAACAACTGGAGTGTCAGATCGTGGTGGAAAGGGAGAATATGACTTTGCTCTGTGAACCTGCAAGCATTATGTAAGGAGTAATTGTTGCTTTAGCAGTTGTAGAGTATAAATTAGCCAATTTAATTTTAAGACATGCATACCACTTTTGTCACTAGTTTTTATTGTCTGTACCAGAGGAATATGGTACTGGAAGTTTAAAAAGAAGAAACTTTTGTAGGTCAGCTATTTCATCTTTCTGGCAATTCTGAATTGTTCCCTACAGTACATTTTCTACTTCTTTGTCATTTTCCAAATTAAAAACAGAAGCAATGTGTGTAAAAATATTAAATTAACATTTATTTGACAATAAAGCAAATTACATTTATATGTGAACTTCTCAATTAGCCCTGTAAAGCTTCCTTGGGACCACTATACTGTGAAATCAGTAACATATTTTTATGTTGCATTAAAGATAGATATGAACTTCATGTTAAGGAAAGGCCACTTCAATATTCTTTTCAAGTTCAGAAATTGTGGAATGAATTTATTTTTTATAAAAAAAGACGGAATGATAGCACTAGAAACTGGTTTATTTATATACAAAGTGGGAGTACAAGTAGAAGCAACTGAATATTCCTTATCTTTCCCTGACAATGTACAGCTACACTTTTTCTGGTAAATTCTTTTTAAGTACAGTACCACTTTTCCTTTTTGACAAGAGGATTTTAATTTGGCACGATAAGGTAAGTTCTGCACCCACTTAAGCTATAGTATGGCAAAGCACGGGGTTTACTTCTGATGAAATATACATGAACTTCAGGCTACGTTGCTTCAGCACTTAACCTTTTTGGCTTTGTCTTTAGTGCTATAAAACCCACTTGTGTTTAAACAACTTGTAAAGTCCAAGTGGAGAGTTATGCTGCAGTTTTGCAGTAAGGTAAACTAGCTGAGATAGACCATGGGATGATCTTTATCTTCTCCAGCCACTGCCAAGAAAGGCAGGATTAAAAACTTTGGAGAGCTTACTTCCACCAGGATTCTTTGCTGAGATAAACATCCTGCATCTATAATATTATTAGGAAAGATTTGCACAAAACCCCTTTACAAGACTCCAGACCTTCATGGACTTGTCTCCTGCCAATAACCATATGTGGATCTTCTTGATGCCTGTAGGAGTACCTGGGTTGTACTTTCTTACTAACTCACCCAACTAGGACATCCTTCATGCATAGCAATAGTAAGGTGTTCATACGTATACAGGGATGTTGCACGTATTTAGTAAAATTTGTCTCTAAACTCGTCGGTGCAGTTTCTGTTGGTGCAGTTTCTATTTTTGCAGACAAAAAATAAGGGATATGTCTGCCAAGAGCCACGTTAATTCTATCAGCGGTTTGTCTGAAGATGCCAGTCTTCCTGTATCTGTACCAAAACAGTCATTAGATTTATTTATGAGAGACAATTGTTTATTACCAATCTCAAAAGCTACCTATCCCCTGATAGATTTTAAACAACAACAACAAAACCCACCCTACCAGGACCTATTGGATTTGTAGACTGAATCTCAAATTTTCTGGATACTTTTGGAAAAAGGCAGATCAATTCAGTACAAGCGTAAGTTATCTCCAGTACTGTAACAAATAACAAGAGCTCAAGATATGCTAAAAGTAAAAATGAAGCAATGATTTTCCTCTGTTTAAATTTTTATTAGCCAATCTCAAAACTACACTTTTTTTGTTGAAGACCAGAAATGGAATTACTACACAAGCATGACTATTAGTACTATTAATTCTGACTTTTAGTTGAAGCCCAGGTACTGTTAAAATCTCACAAGAATACTTGTTCTTAGAACATTTCCAGTTAGAAAAGTTTTAAATATGCCTCTTAAGTGCAAGCATAACTACTATTTTCCTTCAATTCAAGGGGAAAAACAGAGGCAGTTCTGAATCTGCACACAACTGGTCCATTATTTTTTCCTATTTCATTTCTGACTTTTCTACGATTTAGTCTGATGTCTAAAACACATAAAATATCCCCCAAAATACCTGATCATAAACATGAGACCAAAAAAGGAGTGGGACAGAACTTTTACACATTACTCTGTTGGGATCTCAGTTCAAGCTTTCCACCAAAAACATAGAACAGAAATTATGCTTTTCCGGGTGTTTCCAGAGTGAAGCTGACTTCGCTGTCAGATCTTAGGAAAAGTCAGACAAAGTGAAAGGCCACTCACATTTTTTAGTATAATCACAACACTGTAAAAGAAACAATGTAATTAAGTTCTTTGTCTTGCTGCATGGAGTGGCAGAGAACAAGATGGCACGCAGAAGGCAAGCTTTTAATCAGATCTTTTTTTGCTGGAGTGCTGGAGTGCTTTCCTCTGTCTGGCACCCACTCTCCAAGAAATCAGCTACAGAACTGAAATTGGTGGTTTAATTCTCCTAATTTCCTATTAGTTTCACACCACTCAGTTTCCAGTGTCTTGTGATATTACCTCTTGTTCCTACTAAAGTAATAGAAAAAAGTAAATAGGGGGTATATATGGGGACGCTGGAAAATGAGCTAAACATGTGCTATCTTTTTTATACATTTCCTTTGCAATTAATGCTCTTTTCCAACTAATTTTTACCATAAATTAGTGCCTCCTGATAGATGATGGAATAAGGGCATAATGCACGTCATAAAACCTCCCTTTTCATTATGATCTTGCAGTTTTGGTAGATCTGCTTCACACAGTTCTCACAAATATTGAAGATCCTGATTAAATATTTTGTTTTCTCTTTTTCACTTCCAATTCCTTCCTTAAACTAAACAGCACAGTAGCACTACAGTGTAGTGCTCTTCACATTGAAGTTGAGGAAGATCAGAGTAGGTTTAAGGAATTTTGCCTAGTCACTGTCAGCTGCTGATTCTGTCCCCCACCCCAAAAAAATATCTGGATTTTATAGTCCTTAGTGCTGTCAACCTGCCATATCCTTGGGCTATTATTCATATTTTAAAATAAGAACATGGCTTGGCTTGATAAACTAGAGCCCTGGAGAACAGTGGGAAAGTTCAAACTTTATAACTATTTTTGTAAGTCCCTACAAAAACTTGAACAAAATTATTTATTTGCATATCCTGAACTGTGAATCTTACATGATATATAGCTGAAATAACTTATAACTTTGCTTCTTTTATTTTTTCTCTTCTTTTTTAAGTTCATGACTTGCTGCACAGTTATATGACTAGTTGCACAGTCCTTTCAGAAGAAAAATTTTTGATGCTGAATCAATGAGTAAGATCTGGGAGCTGTTGAAATGAGTTTGCTGTTGACTTCTATGTAATACAAATACTTTCCCACATACACATTTGTTTGCACTCCATAAAGTAACATGGTGTAAGTAAACATGCATCTATCAGTGGCACCTAAGAGAAAGTCGAAGAAGGATTATCTAATGAGTTCATAGGACTTTCCACTTAGCCACTCAAAGGAACTTTGCATCACCTTTCCCAGGATTATACCATTGCTATGCTTTAACTTTTAATATTTTCCCACTGGGAGAAGAAAGGACTGGTATTTAAAACAATTGAATCAGCATAGTCTGGTCCTGTAAAAATACTTCGGGATATTTCCCTTTACTAACACTTAAAACTGGAGGCAGGTAAACAAACAAGAGGCCACTCTGGGCATAAACAGATAAATCCATGATTTTCTACTTTAGAAGAAAGCTCTGAGATGCTTTGACACTTGGTGCATACAGATGAAGAATATGCCATGTAAGGATATTCTCGTGATGTTATTCAAGGTGTGTTTGAGGACACCATCGTCTCCAGCTGTCTTTTACTCTGCCCGGTTCTATTTCCCTCTTAAATCTTTTTCCTTTCCTCTTCCATTGAAAAATCCAACTTGCTAACAAATCAATGTAGACAGAGAGTAATCCAACAGCAGGTAGAGGTAGTAGTTTTTGTAAGTGGTATTTGTATCTGAAATGTATCTGTAATAAAAATAGCAATTAACACGTTTAAAAGAGGGAGCAGCAGATGAACTTTTCACTGTTTGTCTCGGCTCAGTTTGCACAGACCCTTTGCAATTTCAGTGCTGCAGAATGGTGTGCTGGCAAAATGTTTAACAGGCATCTTGAGACTGCCCTCTCCACTACATAGTAATACCCCTCAAATTAATTAGATGAGTATGACAATGCCACTCATATCCAGTTATAACTCTTTTTAATTAGCAATTTGTTCTGAAAAAAAAATTTAAGTACGTTCCATGAAAGTGATGGGTAAGTTTCTGTAAACCAGAAATACAACTGCAGGTTTATCAGATAGCATTCATTACTGAATGGTCATTCAATTCCAATGTTGTTATAGATTTTTGCAACATTTTCCATAGTGTTTTTAAGTTAAATAAGCCTGACAAATACTTAACATCCAAAACATTGTAATTTCTGTATCATTATTTGTAAGTAAATATCCTGTAATTACCACTGGAAACATCAGAAGAAGAGCTTAGAAACTCTTAAAAGGAGGAGAGAAGTGAGTTGATGGAAGATTTTCTAAAGCAAATAATTGAAGACTACATATTCAAGGCCACTAAATAAACTGTGGTGTCCTCCTCTTAAATCTCTGATAGTCATTTCACTCTCAGAAATGTATCTTGTAAAACAAGATTAAAGATTAAAGATTTCCTTTCATCTGCCATTTAAAAGGTAAAGTGTAGAAAAGGAAATCCCAGGGTGTGGTGAGGGTTTTTTTGGGGGGGGGGTTGGTGGTTTGAGGTTTTTTTTCAAGGAAGGCAGAAATTAACTACATACATAGTACTGTTTATAAAAGATTAGAAGTTATCCTCCTCTGAGCATTTAACATAGATTTATCTTGACCTGAACTCCCTTGTTTAAATACAGATTGGAAGGGAATGTTTTGGTGCACTCTGAGGTCACTGTAACTCCCTTTGACATGACATAGTTAATATATCTACTTCAGCCTGATAAAGCCAGACAAACAGATCCGTTTCTGTCAACCAAAAGACATCTTTTCAGGAAAAGAAGAAACAAATTTGGGCAAGCATTAGCGCCACCACCCGGAAAACCTGGAGGCACAGAAAGTGATGATGGTTTGTTTACTTATTAAAAAAAAAAAAAAAAGAAAACCAGACCTAAAAAATCCTTCATTTTTCCCCTTCTAACTGTGTGTACAGCTTTTGCCCTGAAAAATAAAAATAAAGCTAAGTCTATACAAGTTATCAATGCAATAATGACCTCCTCTGGCCTGATTCACTGCCCACTCACCCCAACCTTCCCTTACTTCTACATATCCTCCAACATAATAAGCCTGCCACCACTAATGTTATAAAGTAGTAATTGTGCCTAATTGGTAGGGAGGTGACAGACCATTCTGGTAATGTTGTGAAACTGTAAGAAAGGAGGAGTGAGAACATTCACAGACCCAGCAGTAATTATCCACTAATTTGGCCTGTTTGTGTGGGGACAGCTCATTATAGCCCTTAAGAAACCTCAGAATAAAGAGAGAAAGTAGGTAGGAGGTAAGGTTAAATAATTAGTGTTCAGCAGATTTTTCTTTTTTTTTTTTTTTTTTCCTTCCTTTAATTCAAAGAACAGGATTAGGGAGGGAGAAATGTGATGAGTGTAACAATTGGGAATGGCGTAACATCGCCTTCTAAGTGAATTTTACATATTCAAGAGCAAACACAAATAGTTTACAAGGCACTGTGGGAAAAATGACATATTTCAGTGGTCCTCTTTAAGTAGGACAATACTTAACAGTTTTAACTTTATGATGATAATTTTATGCATTTCAGGCATTTTATGAAAGCAAATTTTACATTGAAATGGATTACTTAACTTTAGTTTTCTAGTTATTTTGTGTTTTTAATGAATATCTTAATGTATACTTCAAACCAAAGTGTAACTCTTTACATTTCTGTTAAGAATATATATCCAGATTTTTCTAATCTCTATTGTTTCTTCAATACAAACTAGCTATGGACTGTGCTTGAGAGGTCTCACATTAGATTTTAAAAGTGGGAGTAGTCTGGGGAAGTGAGAATCACTTATTTTCCCAGCATACAGAATTATACTCATTAGCCTTTCCTGCTGAATGGGTTTGTGATAATTCATAAAAATGAGCAAAAATATGTAAAGTATCTCCAGCAATCTTCAATATTTCTCAGATCTATAATTTTATTATGTAATTTCCAATCATTAAAGGAGTCATTCCTGAGACTGAACAACAGAGGTAAATAACGTGGTCCTTTTGAAAACCACTAAGTATTCTGAAAAATTGGTTAATTCCCAGCTAGTAAGCTGTGAAAGTCTGAAACACTCTTCAGAGACAGGATACTAAATGTTAGCAACAGAAAGACCAAAAATAAAAAGGCCATTGTCCTCATCCTCTTTACATAGTTCTGTGGTCAAGCATCTTATTAGGTGTCTTTTTACATAACTAATATCACTGCTTGGTTTCCTATTGGACTATCACAGAAAACATTAACAAGACTCTACATTAGGAATTGTTTCCTAATTTTCAGTCTAAATTGCCTTTTACTCAGTTCTCCCACATCTTTCTGCTACTGTCCCTCAACAACTTTCTTTTTTCCAGATGAAGTCCAGTTGATGTTAAATAGCTTTAGTCTGGTTTTATTTATGAAAATTGCTCAAATTAGAGCTAAGGAACTAGATTTTGCTTCCTTTAGTCACCATTATAAATATTTGCTTCTGTAAACAATCTTACTAAGAACTAATTCTAATAGGATTTAACTAGGACTGTACATTTAAAGTGTAAGGATACCGCATTTAATTGTAAGGTTTCTATTTAGTGCCTGAAATTCAAGTCGCCCTAAATGTTCACCTTCATGTAACTGCCTATTACAAATTTCCATCATTCTAAAGTTGTGTAGCTGCAATAATTTTAGTATTTACCGTACTCTACTCCTGAATTATAACAGGATTTGAACAAGAGAGGAACAGAGGCAAAAGAGAACATACAATACCTCTGTAGCTCTGAAAGTTGGAACTGGACCTTGTGTGTTGAATGAGTATTGACTCAGAGACTTAATTAAAATATTTGCTGCTCTTGCAAGCTGTCTGGTAAAACCATGGTGCTTTTGTTTTGGTCTTGGCAGTTGCGAATAGAGAGTGAAAGCTCCAGACCTGCCTTGTTCTGAGCAAATGTGTCTCCTTTCTCTTTCCCCACTGCCTCATCCTCCCAACCCAGGGTTTCAGGAATCCTGTAGCCTGCTTATGCCGTTATTGCTCTAGATGGGAGGAGTAATTAATTCATCAAATCAGTCCAATCCTTGGCCTCTCTGCTTATAACACTAGTCAGTATGACAGTTAGTGTACTGAGTTTTTGCTGTTTTCTTTAAATACAGGCACCTGCTTTTAGGAGCTGAGTTGCTGCCTCATTCCGTATACATCACCAAACAGCCAACAGATGGTGATAATGTTCATTTTCTGCGTGTAGTGTAATGTCCCTCAGCAGAAGGCCTGAAGAGAAATGGGGACCAGACAAGAATACAAAGTTGTTGCTTCTCTATTCTTACTGCTGCCAGAGCATTATTTTCTCAAATGGGACTGTACAGTTAAAATACAGAATATGTCATTGATTAATATAACCTGTTATTACCAGATGAATTGGCTTGTTTGGGAGTATTGAAAGGTTGCTTATGACAGAATTTCAGTTATGTGGTGTCTTTATATGATCTTGTAACTGTTAGCTGCTTTTATAATATATGTGCTATCTACTCCTTTGATCTATTCACTTTCTTATGCATGTTGCATTAAGATTGTCTCTCTTCTATGTATATAGGATATATGTATATACATATATGTGATATATGTATAAGTACTATAAAATAGATTAGATATATATTGATTATAATAGTATTTGGTCAATGTGCATCTATTAAAGGAAAAAAAATATCTGATGTAATTATAGATGTCCAGCTGAAGTTAAGGGAAAAGAATTCAGAACCTGTGGCTACCTTTGTGAGAAAATATTTTGTAGGATGGTGAGTATGTTAATAGCAATAAGAGATTGACAGGGAAGGAAAGTAGAAACTTTAAATAGAAAGTACTGAGAAATGCAGTTCTTTTATCTTAACACAGGTTTTGGCTTTTGATGGTTATGGCTGCCTTGAAAATTTTTAATGTGTATATGTATCTTCCACAGCAATTGAAATCTACTTCATCATAAAAAGTTAGTTGTAGAATCATATTGAAAAATATTTACAAATAAAAAAGGAGAAAAAAGTTCATAAAGGACAGAGCATAATGCCTTTCCTAGGATCAGTCCACTATGTGCACTGATTTCATACAGACTTTGATGTCAGTTCCTTTACAGCTTGGTGTACAGGATGCATCTGTCTTCTGTCAAATGGGACAGAAGGGGTATACTGCTGCTATTAAAGTTTCACAGCATTTCTTCATAAGTTTAAGAAAAAAAGAAATAAAAATCCTTAGATTTCATAGAAAATAACACAAAATAAAAATATGGACTTCATTTATTTTGTAGAAACACAAGGAAAATTGTTATTCTTTTGCAATTCTGACATAATTGTTCTGTTTTCATTCATTTGCTAAAGCTATGTTTACTGATCTTATTATAGCCATTACTGAAGAAAAAGGGATGTATAAAAGTATGGGCCAGAAATCAGGGCTCTGAGTATTCCCTCAGGACTCATGAGCAAATAGACTTCAGTAATTTGTCTATACTGCAATTCAATGCCAACTTTTCCACCTGTGTTATTTGGACATCCCTTCCCAACCTTTATCATATTGTGAAGCTCTCATCAAAGCTGTCTATGTTTAGTTTTGTACTTCCAAAATAGATTTTTTTTCTTTCAAAGTAGTTTGCAAATTGATCTTCTTTTCTTTGGGGCTTTTACTCATGCCAGGTTTGTGGAGAAGGATGATGATAAACAGAAGAGCCAGAAATCTGCAGTGGGAAACCACACGGTTCCTTCTGGAGGTCTTTGCTCTGAATGTTCCTGGAAGTCTCAAGTACACTGCAGAAAGAAAAGTGTTAATAAGTGTGAAGTCAACTTCATATTCTTCAATACTCTAGTCTTCTAGTACTCCAGCTCCCCTCGTAAAATAAGGTTCTGCTGTAGCCCATGTCTGCATTTCACAGCCATATTGCAAGAATAAATATAGTCAATATTATGGAGGTTTCAGTTACCAAGACCATGAGCCGTGAGTTTTGTAGAAAATTTCTGCATGGCAAACCTTGTAGCATAAAAAACTTGAGAAGTCATATATAGGTGGTCAAAAAATAGTGCAGAGTGAGAAGATATCTGTACATGTTTTGGACACCTGTTACTTTTCCTTTTTGGCTTATATTTCCCAGAACTGATATTTGATCTCACAAACACTGCAAGATCTGTTAGAAAATTATGGTTATACACATATTTCATATTCTATTTTTCACCAGTTTCTTTTTTAACAAGTTTTTAATATATCTGCTTTTTAAGTTATTCTAATCAAATGTATTTGCCTGTCTTGTATAATCTTGATGCCTTTTACCACCATGCTCTGTAAAGGCCTTGAAATCCCCAAAACACATTGCATCAATGTAAACCATAACATTAACAGGCTGGTTTACAAAGGAGAATGATTATGATCCATCATGGCAAATGTATCACGCTTGGTAGATCAGGACATTGAGCTAAAAGAGGACATAAGACGAAAAAAAAAAAAGGAACTCAGGAAACACACTGATATTTCTGGGTTTTGAATTTTCTTCAATAAATGGCTGAGAAAAATCCAGCTTCCAATAACCATATTTTTATTTAAAAATAAATTGTCAAAAAATATTTGACAGGTTTACTCTTTTCTTTGGAAAAAATCAAACCTTTCAAACACAATATTCTTTTTTATAGGAAATTTAAACAAAACAGAAAATCTCCTTAGTTATTTTAAAGCACAAATGACTTGATGATTAACAAAAAGGTTTTAAAAAATCTACTATTGACACGAGTAACACTGCTTCATGTGATAAATCACAGTTATAGATGCCTTAAATTGCTCAGGAGACTTCTGAAGAAAAGATGTGCCACTGTGATCTCCTAGGAGTTTAACTTCATCCAAATAACAAAAGTGGGCAAGATTTTGGAAATTGTTTGAAAGATTCTTGCCAGGTAAGTGGAGAAAAGCATTGCTTTTCAATCAGTTAAAGAATGTGTTGGTAAAATGCAAAAAAAGCACTGGCTATAAAGTAGTTAGAAAGGACTGAGTTAGAAAATAGGGAAGTAAGACATGGTTACAGAGGCAATGAACAAAAGGACTCAAATTAGAGATGATAATTGTATTTTTTTTTTTTAAGTAGATTAGGAAAAAACAAGCAAATGTGTAATGCTAGTCTACTACTAGATGAAGCTGATTGATACAGATACAGAGAAAGCAGAAATATCTGATAAACATTTCTGGTTTATATTGGAAGGAAAACTTAGATAGTGTATTCTTATCATATGACAAGGAGTTACTTTTCCTTTAAAGAATAACGGAGGATGTGAAAGCAGCTGCCAAACAATATTTTTTAATAGAAAATCCATTTAACTTGTATTTAGTTTTGTAAATCTTAGAAAATGAGGAAAAAACTAGAATAAGGAAAGAAACCTAATCTTGTACTAACATTTAAGGAAGGATAAACCTTTTGATTTAAACATCTCTAGACTTGTTGAGCCAATACTATTCCTAAGGCAAAACAATAGAATACATAGTGTGGGACAATAAGAATAAAGTTAATGAGATATTAAAGGAAGGTAGTATGTCAGCCAACATGGGTTTATGAAAACTAGATCGTGTCAAACTAATATTTTTTATAGTATTTCATATTTCTGTGGTTTTTGCTTAAATGTGCTGAATAGTGTTTGGGACTGTTACTGAGTTATCCACTGCATTTGACTGCAGGAATAAAATGTTATTAATCGAACAGGGAGTATAATCACAGTTAAATGGTTACAACTTGGTTTACTGTTAAATGTAAAAAATAATTGTAAACATAATTTTTTTTCCAAATATCTTTGGTTTTGCTGGAGCTCAGGTATTAGTTGTTAGTCCAATGTTATTTAATATTGTATTGATGATAAATGGATGAAAATACAGGATCATTAATGATAGAGTTTGCTGATGACAGAACAACTGGGAAAGTGGTAAATAGTGAAGATGACAGACGACCGTGACAAATATCAATCTCTATGTATTGGTATACTAGATAGAAATAAATAATATGTTTCAATGCAGCCAAACATAGGGTCCACAGCATCGATGGTCATGCTTTAAGAAAGAGAGCTTGTTCCTGGGAAATGGTGATTGAAAACATATGACAGCGGTGGTAGGCTGTTGACTGGACAAGAGCTTGTAAAACCATGCATAGGCTGCAAAAGCTGATGCTCCTCACGGCTCTATTGAGGAGGGAATGATAAGTAGTAATAATGAAGTAGTGTTTTTGTGATGTAGCTCATATAATCTTAAAATATCACCACCTAAATAATTCACTTACTTTATCCTGTGAGAGACTTGACAGCATAGTCACTGCTACCTATAAATCATTAGTGTCTCGGAGGAAATACAAAGTTTACATCACCCTAAGCATCTATTCTTTCTCCTGAAAAAGCCACTAAATCTCATTCAGGGCCTAATGCCACATGGACAAGATACATGCAGGTGTTTGTCTAGGCTGGACTGGCCATAAGCCTGAGACCTAAACATCTAATGAAATACTCAATGGCAATACGTTCCAACACTTATCCAAGTCAAATGCAAATTAGTGTTACAGAAAAAAAAAAAAAAAAAGAACAAACCATGCAAATTAAAATCGACTTGCCAAAAGCTGTAGAGAAATTTTATTTTTACATGTGTTTTTCCTTTCGTTCCAGGGGTTAAAACTGTCTGAATCTGATTAATGAATTCTATTAGATGAAAAATATTACATGCTTCAGAAAAAACATTTAGAAATACTGTTTCTTACCAAAACTCCCCCCCCCCAAAAAAAATTGTAAACTAAACATGAAAACATAAGTTTCAGCTAATAATGTAGAACAATATTTATTCTCTTTTGTCTTCAGAATGTCCAGGGTCAAATTCATGGATAATCATTCAGTGACTTTAAAACCAGTATGGCCTTGTGAATATGGAACAAACCATTCATCTATTATTTGACACTTGACAGTATAAATTAAAACTAGATTATTGAAATAAACCATGTGATATTGTTTTGGATGCAATGTGAATGAACATAATGATGATAGGTCTTGACTCAAAACCTTTGAAAGAAGACTGTGACAAATTAAAAAAAAAAACCAGAAGAAAACTTGACTTTTGCTTCACCACACCTGGAATTTGAGGTGTGATCTCAGATGATGACAAGTTTATTTGTGAAAAAAAGAGTTGATAAGAAAAAAAAAAAATAGGACCAGATGTATTTAAAAAATGGTGGTAGTCTTTGACTGAGGTGCCATTACTTTAAAACAAATAACCAAACAAAGGAAAAAAAAAACCCCAAACTAACAACTCCCCCCAAATTAAATATGCTAAATATTATTTGACTGTTTTCTACGTATTTCCTCTTAAATCACACATGAAGTAACTAGCCACATATGCCGGATTCTAGCCAGCAATACCACAGCTGAATCCTTCATGTCATATTTAATTACTTTCATACCTAGATTCCAGCAAAAAGGACTGAAAATGTTGTCCCCTGCAGCTTTTGGTAAGCAGGAGCCTATTATATAAACATATAGCAAGCATATTACATCTAGTAATCTGTAATTATCTTTCCTCACCACACTATCACTTGACATGTAATAAGTGTGTTCATGGGCAATTGCAGCTTTAAGGGGTGTGGCTGTATCACTTTCTGCCTCATTTAATCAACTGTGGTCATACAAGTATTTATAATACAAATTTAATGTTCACCACCTTGGTGAGTCCAAGCATCAAAGCTGAGGTATGTATCCCCTAAACGTTCACATAGAAATTCTTCTGTACAAGACATTCCTTTTTCTACTTTCTCTCTTTGAATTTCTAGTAAATAACTATTGAGAAAAGATTTTGTGAGATTTGTCTACAAAAAATGGTCTATAAATTTCTGACCACTAAGTAAAATGCAGCAATATTGAACACTGTGGTAACACTGTGCCAGAGAGCTCAAGTAAGTATAGGGAACTAGAAAAGAGTTCAACTAGTATCAAATATTTTGTGGAAAATACTCCTCTTTTGAAATACTCGGCATTGCAAATGTGCCAGGGCATTGTCCTGTTGGTAAATTTAAATCATTAAAGGAAAATAGGAAAGGTTAGGCAAACCCATAATGGCCACAGAGCTTTGTTCTCTGATTTTGCCTCTAAAAGCTTCATGTTCAGAGATACCAAAGCAACAACCCTCTGCACTCCACCGGAATCACCGATGGTAAAAGTGTCGTCAATGTCCCACTGCCATGGGAGCTGCTCTGTTATCTTAAACTCCTTACATCACTCCTTACTGCTTTAACCTGAGATGTGCTCATCGTAGCACTCTTAGTCTGAGAAATGGATGTGTGGGCTCATGAATCAGGTTTTGCTTCAGAGAAGACAGAAACCTGCAATACCGTGTTTGTTATCAGAATCTGATCCCTTGGACCTGCTGGTTCAAGCACAATTTTCTGAAACCATCATTTTTATCTATTTTTTAAAGTAGCGTTGAAATGGTTTTCAATGGAATCTTTTACACGCTGGTGGTTCATTGATTTTTCCATTCAATTACAATAACCAAACAGGCAAGGAACAGTGGTTTAAGTGGAAATTCAGTTTCACTGAATTTCTTCTTAGCAGATGACCAGAGAGTGCTGAGGTCTTTGGTTAAAAAGATGAGAAAACTAAAAGGAACTGTTCCCTAAATATATATTAACTATTGGATGGCAGAGCTGTAACATTAAAAAAGAACCCTCAAAGTCCAGAAAAGAGTCACCTAATTTGTAGCACATAAAGGAGGAGGGACAGATTTCTCATACTGTATCCAATTGTGATTAATGTAATGAGTCATAGAAATGGAAATATAACCACTGTGTTTACAGATTTGAAGCCAGAATTCTTGTATGTTGGGTAAATTAAAATATCTCTGCCAGGAAGTGAAATGAGACCTACCAGCTGGAGAGAGACTGGATAACAAGTAAATGGACAATTTCACTTGTTGGTTATCTGTACAAAAAGCTAATAATATGGAAAACCAAATTTAAATACATTCTAGCAATATTTCTAGATTGTACATGTAAAATATACATGGACTGTAAATACATTTAATGTATTATTTTGTGTACATATGTTTATATACACTTCCAAAAACATGGGTCTTTCTATTCACCATCTTTTATGAATGTGGGAATAAGTCCCAGGATTTACTTCTGGGTTTTGTCTATCTTCTTATATACAAACAGCTTTGTAAACTGTTTACCTGCACATGTGGCTTCTTTCAGCCTTATTCTTGCTGTAATCAACAGATCAGTTCTTGTACAGGAAAATTCAGGTTTTG